>NW_009208551.1:0-21473 GCF_000690835.1 Fulmarus glacialis
CTCTTACCCTTCCGATTCTGTCCCCGTCCTACTGCGGGGAGGGAATGAACAAGTGGCTGCGTGGTGTTTGACTGCCTGCAGGGTTAAACCACAACATCATGTTTCATGTTTTATGTGGAGTCACCGAAAAGTAACTTAAAAGTGATCATAAAAAGGAATCGGGGGCGGGGAAATGTTATAGGTATAATACTGAAGCCACCCCCAAAACTGTAGGGAATATGACCCATTCTTTATATGAGATAGCTTAATTGGTAGAGCGTGTTGTACTTCATCTCAGTTATGGTTCAGAACTGGTCCTCATTTTTGTTTACAAAAAAAAAGGTCATGTTGCTGAATCAAAGACTGGAAATGGCAGGAGTTTTTTGTAGAGCTATTTACAATATCCTGGCAGTCTCAATGCCGCTAGTGTAAACTGCTGTGGTACTCGTGCAAAGCGGTAAAAGGAAAATGATGATGACAGAGAACTCGCACAGCTGAAGATCTTTTTATTCTGACAGTAATGTGTTGCTCTTTTCTCTGAAGAAAAACAAGCCATATCATTCGCAAGATTCCATCATTTTTTCAATCTGCTGTTAGGTGTACTATTTTCGATAAATTAAATATAAAACCCTGTTGAATTTGTTCTTCCTCTGTATTACTTTTAAAGTAATAAATACTTCTGAGAGGGGAGCAGTATCATCAAATCCAGTAAGAAAAGACTTGGAGATCAGTTTATGCTTGGAGATGCCCCTCTGAACCCATTATTCCTTCAGTGTCTTTGGCTGTTATCTTCAAGATTCATCTTTCTGAAATATTTTTCAGCTTATTATATACTGTGTTTCAATTAAACCAGCTGTAAGTTGTTGACTCTACTGGAAATTGCAAGCACAGAGCAAATACAGGTCTCCAAGTTACCCCTCTGGAAGTTCCTTTTCTTTTAAGAAAAAAAAGGCATTGCTATTCTCGGATATGCCAAGGGATATATTTCAAAGTTTATTTTTCCTCCCATCACACAATGAATTCAATAATCAAAGCAGAGAAATAGCAACCAACTGATTTTCCTTCTCTCGCATTTTCCTGATTTAAATCTGTAAATTCGAGATGGTGACAAAAATGTGACGAAGGCTGCAATATGTGAACCTTGCTGTTAGCTATACAAACCAGTCAAGCTAGAGTAGTTTAGTTAGGTACTTTCTAGGTGACCATAGAGTAGAAGGATCAGATAGATAAAGAGAAGCAAAACAGAGAGGCAGGAACCCTAACAAGTCCATCCTATTTCTTCTTTTTAAATGCTGCTCAGCCATTGCACATATGTAAAACAGCGTTGGAAAGCAGAACAGGATCAGTGCCTGTTATCAGGGATGACTATAAAATTATGCCAGAAAAATACTTAGTCTCTGAGTGCTGGGAACATCATCTCTGTCCACAGCTGTCATTTACAGTTCACAACATCCCATTAGGAACAGTTATTTTATTAGCCGAAGTACTGTACCATGTGTGTGCACGGTATACTGAAAGCACCCAGTGATAAAATGTCTAAATGCAGCCTGGCAGGCATCTTCCTGTGCTGCTATAGAGGTTAGAGAAGTAAATCTTCCATAATGTAGATCCTATGGAATATCATTATGGAGACTACCTAAAATCTTTGACTGACTTCTACTATGCATGTGTATTCATGCAGCAATTCTGATTCTTACAGTGTTGTGCTATACTCATATTCCTCTTCTTATAACAAATCTGAAGTTTGGGGTATTTTTTTAATAATGAAAGAGTAGATAAATTGAATTATAAACCTTTTTTTTTTTTACAGATTATGTAACACCTTTTACCTTTCAGAATGCCTCTCAAAAAACTATTTATGTTCCATCGCAGCCCTGAGCCATATCCTGGGAGCTTTATAGTTGCCATTCATAAAGCTCATTCATAAGCTTCTTCACCTTAAATTTGGTAGGTTGTTTGGACCCAGTATTCCAAGTAGAAGGTTGTCCTAGAATATGTTGTCTTAGAAGTTATTAACCTACTTTTCCATCTACTTTTATTCATGGCTATGTTAAGTGCATTGGGTTTTGTACCAGCAGAGTTCATTAGCCTAAGCAGATCTTGTTCCTCACCCTTAGCCCCCAGTTTGTCAGGCTCAACATTTTTAGTGTCCTGTAAGACAGACTGTCTATTTCTCAGGTCATGCAAGTATGCTTTCTCTTCACTGAGTCCAATTCGAATTTCCTTTGATCGGAACTGTACGTCCTGGTAAACATCTCATCGTTGCTCTGAGTAATGGCATTAACACTTCTTCCTTCTCTGTCCTAGAAAAAGTGTTCCTGATATGTATTTGGATCATTTTCTTTTTTGTTGTTTGTTTTGGGGTTTTTTGTCATGGCTTCATTAGATCACAGTCATCCTATGATCAACAAAGGCCTCAGGTGTTGGTTTTGGTCTTTGCTTTTGTCTCATGTCATTTTAAATGGAGACTCAAAATTCCTAGCACAAATTCTGGTTAACAGCTAAGCACAAGACTTTGTATTTCAAGCTATTAAATATCATCCTTTCTCTCTTATTCTCTCCCCAAGGTCACCTGGTTATTCCTGTCTGATATTCTGACCCTTTTCAACCTCAATGATGCAACATCATCCAGCTTAGCTGCTAGGTTAAGAAGCTTCATTTTCTCAAACATATCATGTTCTCCAAGAGATGTTAAAGAACATGTAAGGTGGAATCCTGTTGTGGACCATCTTTTAAAAAATCCTCTGATTCCCTCCATTGTCTGTGAAAGGATGTTAAATCATTGTGATTGTTATGCTGGGTGATGTGAATATTCCTCATCACACTTTAAACCTGTGTCCTTAGCAAGTGTGCTTGACATGCTTTAATTTTTTTGTGACAAGGTCACTAATGGAAATATTGGAAAATATTAGTCCTAAGGAAGTCCACTAGTAACTTCCTTTCTGACACCCTTTTGTTAGTAATCTATTGTTCGTTAACTATCTTGTTATTAATTCTCATCTTTTCCATTTTAAGCTTCCATTTGATATCATATCAAATGCTTTACTGAGAAAAAGATGCTTCACTGGGATCCATATTGAAATGACATCCACTGCAATTTCCTTGTCCGGGTAATTGGTTATTAAGGAAAGAGGTTAATTCACCATAATATATATTAGATAATCTCATGTTGCGTTTTATCCTATATCCCACTTAACCTTCTGAAGCACAGTAAATAAATGCACATGTATTTTCATAAGTATTTGTGCTAGCCTTTCTGTCCTCTTGTCAGGAAATGTCAGGTTTCTGTCCTTGTCTCAAAAGATTGATTCAAAAATATTCTTGCAACTGAAATTTAAGTTCTACATACCAGTTTTTTTGGGAAGGAGATGGATGCATATTTTAGCATGTAAAGATATTTTAGTTTTACATCTACCCTGTACATCGTAGCTACTTTCCTGTCTTTGTTCTCATGCTAGACCTCATCAATCTCACTGAAAACTCAAGATTAATTTAAATTTGGGGCCATACTTAAACTGCCTTCAGTTTCTTTCCCATCTCAAACTTGTATTTGCCTTCATGTAGAATGAGAAATCTTAAGAAATTTCAGTGGACAGGAAAAATGGTGGATGTGCATCTGCATGAGATCATGTTAGTTATGAGATCTAGGTTGTCGAGATCTGGTTTGCTTCCCTGCTAAGAGAAAACTTCCTGTAGAATAATGTCTTTCTAAATCTGTGCTACAGTACAGGTTTAGCAATTACTTAAGACAAGATAGTGGCACAAGTTGAACTATATTTGTAAGAAATTTCTTTTTTAGAAGTGCATGACATCACTAGCAACGATAATGTCAAGAAAGTAATTGCCAGGTCATTTGCTATTTCATTTGAAATTGCATTGGGTATTTGCAGTGACTATCCCTGTGGATGCCCAAATCAAAAAACAGTTGAGAAACTCACAAGTATTTATGAATTTAACCTTAGAACATTGCAATAAAATTGGGGTCTGTTACATCTTCCTGTCTTACAGATAGGAACTAAAGCACTAAGAAATGATCATCACATGGCTTATCCAAGGTCATGTAAAAATCTGTAAATGTTTCAAGAATTGACCTTAAACTCAGTCCAGTGCTTTAACCAAGAAATAACACTTGCTCCATAATGTAAGTAAACAAATAGAATAGAAAGGAATGACACAGACATTTCAGTGTTTGCTAAATAAAAAAAAAAAGTGACATAAATGATAGGGAAATAAAAGTGTATGTTATAGATAAGGAGCAAAAACCGATGTAAACTTCTAAAAACAAACCAATGATAGCATTCCTTCAGACAGACTAAGTGTAGAAATGGTAAAATGCAATTCTACCCTGATTGTCTGTATAAATATTTTCTGGTAAATATCCTTTGGTGGGGGGAGGTATGGAAAAGCAGAAATTCTTATTCTTTATTGTTCCTACAAAGTGCCACCAAATAAAAAGTAGTCTGAGAAGAATGATTAGCTATAATAATATAGATACTCCGTGGGATTTTTCTAGCTTACACAAATGGAGCTGAAGTTTTTTTAATCGGTAGCCAGCGACTGCAAGATGTGTACCATTTCAAAACTCCTGATCAGGAAGCATTACAATTGCTACAACTGAGTTTGATCAGTTTCTGGCTGATATTTTTTTTTTTGCAGTTTTACATGGTAACATTCTACAGTATTTTCTTAGCAGCTAGAGCTAGATGAGACTTTGCATCTGATGTCAGAGAGCTTAACAACAAACTATTATTAATATACACTTTTAAAGTATGTATCAACAGCGATAATGAGTAACCTTGTATTTCCTACATTTTTGGTT
Source organism: Fulmarus glacialis (assembly GCF_000690835.1). Lineage (NCBI taxonomy): Eukaryota > Metazoa > Chordata > Aves > Procellariiformes > Procellariidae > Fulmarus > Fulmarus glacialis. The sequence continues at coordinate 4,799 of NW_009208551.1, forward strand.
TTGTCTGTTTGTCAGAGCCGATTTTGAATTGCTGCTTAAAATTAGGACCAAGCAACTAAAAATGTGTATTATAATGTAGGTCATGTATTACTATTCTGTAGTAATATACATTTCAGTAGAGTAATGCTGCCATATAAGGTGCACTGAACTATGATAATTCAAGTGTAGCGAACTATCAAAGCAATGAAAGATGGTGAGCTATTCAATATTGCTCTGAACTGTGTTTAGCAACAGTTATTAATAATTTCTAATAAAGACCATAGTTGCTCTGGATACTGGGGACACAGAATGAAGGCAGCCCCTGGCCAGAAGAGCTCTCATCCTAGAAAGGTTTGCATCATACATCACTGGGACTTCCATTGCTAAAACCTGGGGTTGTAAATATTTCACCTTGAGATCCAGCTTTGTGTCTGACAGTTTTTCCTTTCTAAAGGCCAAGTCTGTACGTAGGGGGCATAAAACTAGGATGGTGCAGCTGTGCAAGGACAATACTACAGGAGAAAAAATATAGTAGGAAAGTAGGGGTTTGTGTCTCAGCAGTTTCACAGACTATTTGAAGAAGTGTAGATTTGTTGTGGGGGCAGGAGAGCTGGGTGAGGAAGGAAAGGCTAATCCTCTCAAGTCCCATCTTGTGGCTGTGGAAATGCAAATGTATAACCCCATCATGTAGCTAAAGACTATGTCTGATCTTGGGAGACACTGTATAGCTCGAAAAAATGGTATGTAGAAGAATGGATTACTCAAAACACCAAACTCTCTGGTTATTTCAAACCCCATCATTTCCATCTTCAAAAATAACATGCCTTTCCCACTTCGGTTTCCCATAACATGTAAGGAATATATAAAATTCAGCTCAGATAATAAATATACATAACTAAGAGAATTAAGTCATGAAAAATTGAATTTAGGTTCTTACTCTTCTGATTTATTTCTGTACTTTGCATATAGAGGATAATGTTTTTTCTGTTCTCAAAAACACTTTATACAAACCTCCAATGCCCCGATTTCTGTCATTTAAACAGGCAACTAACTGATCCTCACGGCTGATGTCTTAGATACTGAGAACATTTTGGGCACAGCAGGTATCATTACTGCTGTATAGGTATATGGAATGTGATAGAGTTAATTTTTTTCAGTGACTATGATTTTCTTGGTAATAATCTTCATTACCAACGGTGTTGGAAGGAAAGAACAATTACTGAATGAAAAAATGCTTTTTAAGTATACTAACAACATTTCTGTAAACAGGTAGCAAAATTTTAGTGAGAAAAAGCTATTCATTGAGACAAAGGAAAAACTTTAGTAGTAATCCTGTATTTTTTATTTTCCTAAGATTTTATAACAGTGCTTTTTAGCATTTTCACATATTTTCCTAAAGTCACTTACGCTTCTTTAGTATCAGATAGCAATGAAGAATTAGTATACCTCTGCTGGCACATTTCTTGTTGCCTTGAGCACAAATCTTACCCAAGTTGTTGCTGTAGGATGGCGACATTAGGATCTCTCCAAAACCCAAGCTTGGCAGCTGGGCAGACAGATTTGAAGCTGCAATTTCATTCTTCTGCTTTCTGCTGCCTTTTGGCCACTGAATTTTTGCATTTCATCCAGGTGGGTTTGTTTCCCTTCATGTAGTTGTAAGGAATCACATAGACAGTATTTAGGGTAACCAGAGCACATGCAAACTATGCCGAAGCAGAAGTAACACAACTCTTTGCAGCACTGAGTTATTCTTTATGCTTCTGCTGTCCAGGAAAGTGACACACCGTACTCCTCAGGTGCAGGTCTGTCCAGCGCCTCATCCCTGGCAATGCAGGAACCGCTGGATGGTCAAGGAAGTAAATCACATTTTCTCATTTAATGCATACACATTAAGAGACCAATTTCAAGAAAAACATTCACTGTTCAGTGTATTTCTCTTTGCCTGTTGTTTACAAATGAATATTTGAAAGAGAGATTGTCATGACCTGTGTGCAGATTTCACAAATAAAAGAGTATTTTCACTTGAAAGAGAGTAAAGACTATTTATTTATAAAGAGTATTTATTTATTTATTTGTAAGGAGTATTTATTTCACAAATAAAAGAGTATTTTCCCCTTGAAAGCCTAGGAGACAGTTTTACTGTACAGAGGTTAATACCAGTATGTAATATAAAATCCTCTGCAACCTTGGAACTTCCACAGGTATTTTTTTGCTTTTCATTTTATTGAATGTCCTACAACTACTCTCTATTATAAGTCTACAACTCAGCAGGCAGAAAAAATGAAAAGCAACAGCTAGTAGTTTTTGCCTTTGAATAGAGAGAGAGGTGATGGTACTGTATGTAGGTAGGTGGCACTCATCACTCGTGTCTTAGGAACCTCCTTCTGCAAGTCGTGATCTCTGGTAAACTTCATTCAAGATACTGCAATATTGGCAATACAAAGAAAGTTAAGAAAAAAAGAATAAAGTAGAATGCTTTAAAATAATTTTGTTTGACATTAAGGTTTCTTACCTAAATCTTGATCCCACTTACCTTTCTTCCCAGGCATTTTTTCTGGAAAGAAGATTTCTATGTCTGTAAGGACATGTAGGTGTAATCTGTTGAGAACACATGGAAGCCAACTGGGATTTTGTCACTGTCACACCCTGTCTTCTGAAAAGTAGTTTCCATACGGACTTAAAAGGCTATCCGTGCCTGTTGCTGTGAGGTCTTTACTCCGTGCAGGGTGCACTAGCTACAGATACGTCTGCTGCTGGTGCAAGCAGATTGGTAAAGTCAAGGTTCAGTATTGTATTCCGGAGCCATGAGAGTGATTTCCTAGCCAAGGCTGTTTAATAGTTGCCATTATAACCCTGCATTCATCTGCCCAGCTGGTTTGGCACAGGGGAGGGGGAAAGAGCAGACCTGAAAGTAGTGGCAGGAAGGGAAACTATTTTCTAGCTGAAATTTACTTTTGATTACTTCAGCATTGGGTATTTTTTTGTTGTTTGTTGTGATCTTTGTCAATTTGGACTCAAAAATTGTGGTTGAGGTATACTAAATTTCAGAGAAGGTGGGAAGTAGACAAAGTATAGTGGCAAAAAATTTACACAATGTTATTCACAGAGAGCTTTTCTTTCTTCAAAACAGGATCTTTAGAAAGAAATGGAAATCAGTAAGGGTTCTGTTGGGATCATACCTACTTTTTAAGGTGAGATTTTGAAAGAGGGAAAGATACTACTACTATCTTTTTTACTCTGGATTTTTTTTTAAGTGGGTCTTTTGTACGAGGAGTCTGCGCTTGTTTTGCTTGCCTTTGCACGAGTATACTGGCTCTGGCAAGAAGGATTGCTTTGATTTCATTTTCTTTCTCCGTATTCAGCACCTATTTGACATTCTCTTTCCCAAGCCCTTTTTTCATTCTACCTGTTTGCCCTGGGAACATGGATTTCCCCTTCAAATACTTAGCATGGGATAGCATATAGTACCTGGTAAGAATATGGTATTTCTTATGCGTTTTTTAAAATGTTTAAAAAGTAAAAAAAAATTGCTTTACAAATATATTAATCTGTCTGATTTGTCTAGTCTTCTGTTGTGTACTGCTATAGATACCATATTCTGCCTAATGTGCCCTCTTTACACATTTAGTGAAAGGCCTGCAGAAATAATATATAATCTGTAGAAAGAGCAGTCTTTAAAAAGACCACTAACTCTCAACTGCTTGTCCACATACTTACCTGAATGGATGACCTGAAGCTTTTGGGAGGCTTAGATGTAAACTAAATTTGCATATCTTTTGCCAAGTATGAGGAGATCCTCATGTCTCCCCTTCCTCTAGATTCATTCCGGATTTCTGGTTTCCGTCACGATTACTTTATGACACTCTTATTGTATGTGATCTTAAAATGGGCATCATTCATCCTCCTGGTTCTGCATGAATATTGATTTACAGTCTTGAAGTGTGCCTGTACTGGAGAAAGGAGAAAACTAAGGCCAGTCTTCTCGTAACACGAGATGTGCCACTGCTACCGCACCACCACTCGCTCCCACATCGTGGCAGCGTCATGCTTTGCTGTTGTAAGTGAAAATCAGATACACTATTTTTAGGCAGCAGGAGGAATGAAAGTTATTTGGCAGCTGTCTTAATTACAAAAGCAGAAAAAAAAAACCAGAAAAAAATGTAGAGACCTGGGACTGAAGTCATAAAACTGTTTTTTTTTTCTGCTTTTAATCAAGTTATATCACAGAAAAAAATGTAGAGACCTGGGCCTGAAGTCATAAAACTGGGGTTTTTTTCTGCTTTTAATCAAGTTATATCATCTTGCAAAACCTCGTGACTTGTTTCTTTTCTAATGGGAAGATATCTGTGATTTGGGGTATGGGTTATTGGTAAATCGGCATATGAGTGAGTTTGTCCTTCACTGGAATTTCATAAATCGTGCCCTCCTTTTATTGTCTTGGAAAAACACTTTAGACTGATTGATTTAGACTTAGTGGTGGACTTCCAGTGTTAGGTTATGGTTGGACTCCATGATCTTAGAGGTCTTTTCCAACCTAAACGATTCTATGATTCTATGATTGTATGGCCTTAGGAGTATTCTCTCGATCTGCCCTTGCTGCAAAGCTTTTAGTGCATCCACAGAACTGTGGGATAAGATTTTCTCAAAGAAGGAATTGACTTTCCAAAATGGACTTGCTTCAGAAATCTGTTAAAGACCTGAGGAGATTTCAGCCGCTGTGCATTATTGAAAATCAGCAGAAACAGGTTAGGAGGCAGTTACGTTACAAAATATGTTGGAGCCTATTCACAGATATTCAGAAAATTTCTCTTCATGTTTTTTTATTTGATTAAAATTCTACTGTCTTCTGCTCTTTTAATGATATTTTCAAAAGAAAAATGTGAAAGAGCTAGTCTGTCTCTTACATATTGGTATCTGTCACGCAGAGGATTTTAAAAAGCTGTGTTTTGCAATGGTTTTATTATGGAATTTATATTTTATTGGTCCTGTGAGTAAAGCATAACTTAATGGAATTCTGTATAACAAAACTATAAGCCTGATACAAATCTAGTTCAAATCAAATAAAAGCTGTGATTTCTGCTGTCATACTATCATTCTGTATTTTTAAGTGATTGATATAACTGTTGATATAAATGTTCTGGTAATTAAGTATGCTACAAACACTTTCTTTTGATACAATGAACTCAGATTAGCCATGCCTGAAACTCTTTCCAGGAGCGTTTCTACGACACCTCGGACTGCAGTAATTAATCCCAGACTCCCCGAACTATACAGATTTCCTTACAGATTTGCTATACAGCACCGGATTTTATCCCTGTTCCCCCTCGAAGGGGAAATCCCAGAAGCACCTCTGTCCCATCCAGAGACAAGAAGGATGAAACAACCTTCCCCAGCACCTGCCACCAACTCCCGTCTGCTGGGTCGGGTCCCTGAACCGACGGCTGTCTTGGTCTCCAGCCACATTTGGGGTGGCATTGGGTGACCAATAAGCCCACACAGGACTAGCAGATGGGACACAGCACCTGTGGGAGACTTGCACTGTTTCAGAGCATCAAACTGAAGCCAGCCAGGATGACCTGCAGCATCTTAAATGGACGCCAATGTACAGCAGAGTTCAACCAAATCCCCTCTTCGTTGTCAATTTTTTTGCGGTTGTGTAATTTAACATGCACTGACATGCACTGGCTTCCTTTCACCCCCACCAGTCCATGCTGGTGCCGCCACTTGGAGTGGTTGGAGTCAGCAGTATTGATATCGTTAATCAGTGTGATATCTCTATTAAGATGCTGCTTGAAAATGAACAAAAAAAACACCCTTCAAAATCCATAAAACACAAAAAGGGAAGAGCTTATTCCCCCCTAGATAGAAGTGGCATTGTCTGAATTGTGTTTATGGCATTAGAGGCTGCTTTTATTGTAGCTACTGTTCTTTATCCCCAAATTAAAAGAGACTTATGTGAAATGATGCAGAGGGTTACTTTTTACATGTTTAAAGACAGGACTCCAGTGTTATTGGTCATCCCTCCTCAATGTAGACTTATGTGCATTTTAATCAATTAGCAATATTCAGGAGATGCTGTAAGGAGTAACATTCTGTGATAGAGAGCTGTGATAGATGCTGTACTTTTCTGTCTCTGTATTCGAAATCAATCTCTGAAACATGGACCTGGGAAGACTCACAGAATCATAGAATAGAATCATGGAATCATTAAGATCAGAAAAAACCTCTAAGATCATCGAGTCCAACCATCAACCCAACACCACCATGCCCACTAAACCATGTCCCTAAGCGCCTCATCTACACGTCTTTTAAATACCTCCAGGGATGGTGACTCCACCACTTCCCTGGGCAGCCTGTTCCAAGACCTAACCACTCTTTCAGTAAAGAAATTTGTTTTCTTTCATTTTCTTTCATTTTCATTTCAAAGACTCATTGCCAAAGCAGCTAGTGTACTGGATAGTACAGGAGGAATAAATTTTAGTCATCACAATTATGATTAATTTATCCTGGAGGAAAAAGCATGTGTCCCTGACGTGCTGTTGGGATCGTCAGGCTGCAAACGATTGTGTTCCCTAATTTTCGCTGGGCTCCTACCTTACACCATTGCCTAAATACTGCCTCTTTCAGCAGCAGCAGCTTGGTCATGCTTTCCACGTTTGTCCTTCTTCCTCAAAGGGCCACAAGCACTCTTCTCACTCTGTCCTTACTGCTTTTGTGCCTGTTGATACATCATGAGACCATGAATAATTAGTAGCTGGGGGGACCTGGCTCATTTACTTATCTAGAAGTAATTTTTTAAATTTATTTCATAATCGTAGTTCTCCCATCCTTCTTGACTGCTGCTAGAAGCAGAATTAGTGATCTCTGTAGTCTCAGTTATATATGCTAATACTAAAAAGGAATCATGATACCACTTGTTTGCTATCAAATATAAAACAACAGATATCATCTAGCATCCACTGCCAAAATAACACATTACATCTTAGATTTCTGTGCCCGTGAAATCCAGGACCACACTCCCATTTCATCTGTTCAGTTTAACTCCCTGGAAATTACCTTAGAAATCATGGAGTGACTTCTGCATCTAACACGGATTTACTCTGATATTTTAAGAGGTAAGTTTTATGTCTTTTTATTGTTGATACAGCATCGGTGTTCCAAGGATACTTGACCACTTTCCTAAAACATGATTTGAAATAGCCAGTGTTTTGTATAAAAATATCAGTAGGTTTCAGACAGGACATTTCTGTACAAAGACATGGAAATAATTTCTTCGCAGTGTTTCAGTGCTGGCAGAGGCTGTTGTTGTGTTAACGTTGTTTAAATGACAAAATAAGCTTCATGTACGTATTGTTTGCTCAGAGTATCAAGTCCCTTAAGACTTTTATCCTTTCACTGCACAGTTTCTCATTCCATAAAATCCCAGCAGTCTGATTGAAAATGTAGACTTCTTCCTGTAATAAACTTAAATGGGTGTTCCTTTAGTTTACCTGAGAAACTATTGTCTTGTGATCTTGAAGTTCCTAGTCCTAATCCCATCAAAGAAAACTAAGTATTTTTAGAATTTTACAGTGAACGCATAACAGTTGCAATGCTGCCTTTGATCTATAAGTGGCAGTATTTATTTGTTGGAGCTGGTAGAATTTGTAGCACGAATGTCTGATGTTTGTGAAGGTCTAGTGTCACATTGCTTCGTTTCTAACTATGCTGTATGTAAATCAGCTGCAGCTTCATGCCAGCGAGAAGCACAATTTGCAGAATAATTGCTGGCATTTTGCAATTATTCCGTTTTTACATTACAGCTTAGTTAACATACATTTGAGAGAGAGATTTTCGTAAACAAAAATCCCACGCATAATCTGTAATCACCCTGATGATTTTGGTATTTTTGTCGTTCTCCATGTTTAGAAATGCCTTTCTATTGGTTTATTATTGATTCAGTCAATGACTGTGTAGCAAGTGGAATACATTGTTGAAATGCCATTGCACATGTGGTTTGACCTATCTACATCCTCCAATTTTGGCTAAGCTACAGTATCTGGATCTAACCCTCCCAAGTTTTACGGAAGGGCGTGGAATATGAGCCCCAATCCTTTCTTCAGTTGCTATCTCACCAAGTGTTTACTGACCACAACTTTAGCTCAAGTTACAATGCAAGATTTGTGCTTAATTTGGGTTATGTCTGTATACAGAAGACCTCAGAGGTGGCAATCCTTTTCGCTTGAGCTGGCTAGATCATCGAGAGTCTTAGGTGACACTGCCAAGTGCTCTCCCGTTGTCTAGCGCTTGTATTTTTTCAGCACGTTGCTTTGCCACACTACCTGGGCACCTGAAAGAGCAGTGGTGGAGACTCCACTTCATTCTGCACTGACGGCATATCTTTGAGTGGTCCAAATAAAATCTCCAAGACTGGTACTTCTACAAACTTTTTGAAAATGAGGGTGTGAAATTATGCATATATTACCTGCCCAGATACTTTCGTATCTTATCACTCCCTCGGGAGTACAGAGGTCATTTTATTGGAGAATTGTGGAGCCCCATACAGCCCCACAGAGCCTGCCTTGTTCTAACAACCGTCCTGTTGGATGTCTGCCTCTGAAGTGTATTCACTGTAACTGTATTCACCATAAACTGAAACAGGACCATTGCATAGTACATCTTAAAGTAATTCTGTACCAAATGTCATTAATTTCAATGTCTCTGCTTTGTAGTCAACTATTGCAGCCTTCCCGAGCTACATGTTGGATACCAATAAGACCTTTTTGAAAGAACAGAACTTCTAATTTGGTGGGTCATAGTACTTTTCAGCTGTGACATTCAGAGCTAGGAAAGGTGTTATGTTTGAAGACTGAGAGCTGTCCTTCTTGAACCATGGTGAGTATGCTAAATTTGCTGCTCAAGAGGTTATTTTCAGAAACATACAAGAAACACAACCATTAACTAAATTGGTGAGTAAGAAAAAAACATACTGAAAGACTGTAGGATATCAGCCTGGATTTTAAACCTTTTAAGGGTTACAGTGATAATTTTCTCAAAAAACGCATGCGCACTCTAGTCAAAACAAAACCTTTACTGTGTTTCTTTTCCTTAGTTCAGCCTCAGCAGGGGATTAAATATCTATGTTGCTTCCTAAAATTGCATAATGTAGTTTGATCTCCTTACTTAATAGTGTCTCACTCGGTCCTTTCACAGTCACAATATTGTCAGAAAGGTGTATATGTGTTAATCTTTCTGATAAGACACATTTATCTGATATAGGTAGATTTGTTATCTGTGTATGTGTGTGTACATATATGCAGGAAATATCAGGTAAAGTCTGTAGCCAACCATTCCATTCCACGGTATCAGAGATGTTGAGCACTACATCACTGAAATATAGTAAGATGCCTGTATCAAACTATCAAATATAATAAGATGCCTGTCTGAGATTGCCAGACTTCTTTGGTACAACACATTCCTTGAAGACACAAAGTCTTTTCAGAGAGGTCTGAATGCAGAAAGTTCTTCTCTGGAAGAGTCTTTTGAGTGTATCCCGCTTATCATTGGGTTAACAGCATAAACTAATTACAATGCTCTATTCTCAGACTTCGTGCCATTGAATGTTTCTCACTACAGCCCTGAGAGATGAGAATTGTCATAGTAATATAGGTCCTCAGCTCCTTGCCCTGAAGGATTTTTGACATTCATGGCAAAGTTGCTCAGATACAACAACCCAAACCCTTGCCTGTGTGTTTCATTGTGGGCATTCTCAAATGATCTCTGTACTACACACATAGGAAGATGGTGGTGTAGAGGTACTTGATCTGTAAGTACATGTAGGAAAAATAAGGGATGGACAATGCTCTGGAGGGAGATGTTTGGTATCAGAAGTCAGTTATTCACTGAGTGTTGCTTGTCCATATAGGATTATGGGTTCAACTGCCTCCCACAGTATTTTCTACACTCTAAAACCACCTCAACAATGGAGTTTCTGAGATATTTTCATGTTAGAATCCTGGTGTTAATTGCTCAAAAATCCAGCACTGTGGAAGAGTGGAAAAACGTCTTTCAAAACTCTTCTTTCCTATCAGCTATCTTGACCCTAAGCTTCCTCTGTTTCTGGTTTGTGTGGGATTCCTCGGGATTTACTCAAAATACCCATATTTTTAAAGGAACATGGGTTATTTGAGGTGCAAGTTGTAAATCTGCAGTATTCCAAAAGGTATTTGTTTTGTTATAACGCATTACAGGAAAATTGCAATACAGAACAGGAAAACAATTTCCTGCTCACACTAAATCTGTAATTATGCAGCTGTTGTCACTCAATAAGTTGTGCTCCAAGCTTAGGTCAAGCAGCGGTTTTATTTAAAGAATGAAGAGTAGAATGATTTCACGTAATGTAGCATTCACGTAATATATTATGTGTTATATTCATTAATATTTATAACATGTATAATACATAGCATATATGTATGATATATATTTTCAAAATAATATAACACAAAATTTAAACACATTAGAAGGAAGTTACTAAATTTTGTATGCAAATATATGAATCCAAGAACAATGTATTTGTGCTATGTGTGCTACTCAACTGCAGAGGGCTGCAGAGTCGACCTCGAGGTAGAAAGCTCTTTTACATAAATCCTCCTCCTCCTCCTCCTCCTCCTCCTCCTCCTCCTCCTCTTCTTGTCACTCATAATGGCTGAATGAAATTAGCATGTTAACCCTTGCCTATGTTTGTGTAATGAATGTGATCGTCTCTAAAACTCTTCCTTTCAGAAGATGGTATATGTGCCTTGATAATAGCTAGTGTAAAAGGGTGGAAAGAGGAGCCTTGACCTAGAAATGTTCTGATTTTATTGGAAAGAGTAAGTTTAAGATTTTTTTCTATTTTTGTAAGTTTTCAGGTGACTGTTCCAGCAAATATCTCTCCTGTAGTTTTAAGTGTATAACTTCCCTAAAGGTAGCACTACCAAATCTCCCCAGTGCCAGAATGACTGAAAGGCTCACATACTTTGTTTTGTATTTATATAATTGCTCCCACATAAATGTTGAAAAATATGTCTTTCCTTGAAGCCAGAAAGAATATTTGTTTTCCATACAGGATATGGTACGTGATTGCACTCATTTTTAACTAGGAGGTGTAGAAGGGGCATGCATATAAGTATATATATATCCCCTGTAAGGTACAGTTTAAGCAGGGTATTTTTAACATCATTCTTTTACCTCTTATTCTGCTTTAGTATACACTTCCGCCTTTGGTAATTTACATAAACATACATAGTCTATGAATAATGCATAAGACTTATTTTAAATGCAGGGCTTCCAGCTCCCACAGTGCAGCAGTGTATACAACAATTTGATTGGCTCTGCTCTGTTTTCATTACTGGCAATTTCTGGGAACACAAAAGAGGTTGAAAAGGCCGACAGGAATGGACAATATTTATTTTGTGAGAAATATTTGTAGCCTTTTCAAGGCAATTGTATTGCAAAGTTTTGCCTGTGATTGTTGTTCTGTGATTTTTTTTTTTCTCCCTGGGAAGAATGCATTAAAAGGTCTGTGATTGCTCTTTTGTAGATTCGGTCAGATTTGTGATTTTTTTTTTAAAGGATACTGCTGGTTTTTTTCCCTATTTGCAGAAATGTGAGCACAAGCTAAAAATAAATAAATAACCATCAGATTTCTTAACGTTTCTCAATTGAAGTAACAAGGCAATGCTAAGGAACACTTGAAGAGGTTGAAATATCTTGACATACAAAAGTTAAAATATAGAGTTTTTAGTTTATAGTATTTTAGGTTTTCTTTCAGGAGAAAGAAATAGCTTCTAAAATGTACATTCATCTTTCATCTGGGTCAGCTGATGCTGTTACAGCATATAGGTTATCCTTACCTTAAAGTCACATGTATTTTTAATAGAGGACAAAGGCACAGTGTTAATTAACTAAGATGCACAAAGGTTTTACTTTTATTTTAGCAATATCTTAGTTATGTCATTATGTTTATGCAGAAAGAAAATAGATTCTTTCTCTTCCTGTCCCCGCAAAGAACTGATGTTTATTAAAAAGGTTGGGGGTCCTAATGCTGTTGATGATTATGATTTGACCATAGTTCCAAGTTCTTCAAGCATGTTCACGAAAGTAAATAGCATTTTTCCTGAAATAAAATGAAGGTCAGTGTGCCAGCCTGACTGTGCATCTGTAATCATCCTTCAGTTTCATCCAGATAGATACACAAACAGAGGTTTGTTTTAGAAATTTTTGTATCTGTAAATGACTTGAAAAAAACTCTTCTGATTTCATTCAATATTATGAGGAAGTATCCAAGGTTACTATAAAAAACAGTTTCACAGGGTGTTTAACTGGCATTGTAGCTGATTAGGTCATGTACAAGTTCTCACAGTTAGCATTGATTAATATTTTTAATAGCTGAGGATACTGTCATTCCACCATCTGCTGCTTATATTAATCATTCAATTAATGAATTGTTTTTAGCTGCCAATAGCAGATCACATCTAAGCAACAAAAACACAATGCTGAAATGTCTGTCTTTCTCTTTTTAACAACGACAGACGAACTTTGTCAAGCAGTTAGTATTCCAAGTCTATGACTGCTTGTTCTTGATGGGTTACCTGAGCAAAACTTCATTTTTCTTACTCCTGACCTGACCAAGACAAATAAATGAATGAATAAATAAAGAAACACAACTTCTGAGGAGAAAATAACCCATATAAAGGCAAGGCAAATTGCAGAGCCTGCTCTTACACATGTCCTCAGGAGTGCAGAGGTGCACGAGGAGAAAGGTGTGACCGTGGCTGTTTTCCATCTGCACGTTGCCCGGTTGTGCAAAGGGCGGTGAGCATCCCGCACAGGGGCAGCTGGTGGGAAGTACCTGGTCTCTGAGGGCTGCAAGGCAAGTGCTGACTTAAACAACCTACTGTTTTCTGTATGTGCTCCTGTATTTTGCTATTTTGAAAACCAATTCCAAAATGTTGCTAATAAACACTTGAAAATATGTAGAAGGAAGTGCTGCTTTCTATCGCTGTGCAAAATCCTAGTGCAGGGTTTTGTTTTGATTCTGTGATACCATCAGTTCTCTCATAAACACGTACACAAATGTCCGTAAGAACTATTTACCCAGCTGCTAAAATGTAAAGCACCTTTCATGTTGCTAATCACCACGGAGGAGCAGCTTTTTTCCAGAGACATGCAAATGTCTGGATGGAAATCCCAAGCCAGTGAAGCTGCCAGATTGCATGGTTCGTTACAAACCAAAAATTCAGATAATTTTCTCTTATATTTACAAACGCAGGCCCTCTTTTTAGTGAAACTTGCACTGAATCAGCTATTGATGAGATTTTTTTGTGACTAAACTTGGTGGAAAGATAGAAAGTTAAGTTGTGGGATTTAGGGGGTGTTGTTTGTTTTTTTAATTTCTTTTTGGCTGAGGAGCAAGGGAAGGCAATTCCTGTGCATTGAATAATTCTAAACAAAAAAAGAGGAGGAAGAAAACCTGCTTTGGTTTGGTTGGCTCTGATCTTCCCACAACTACTGTAAATTTAATACAGTGGAATCCTAATCAAGATGCCCTGGCAGATGGCCCTTTGTCTCCATTAAGAAGAATACTTGATTAACTGAAGACGTTACTTGAATAATAATTTCTTTGGGAAAATACAGTGCCCATCAAAAGACTGAGAGGCTCTCAAGCCAATTCCTCAGTGGGCGCAAGGCAGAAGGGCTCTGCTGGAGCCAGCAGAAACGTCTGAGCCTGCGGCCGTGCTTCCCAAAGTTGGAAACCATCATATCTGAGTACAAACACAGCTCCAATCCTGAAAGGTATTTGGGCACCTGGATCCTATTTACGCAGTGAACTGCAAGTGATTGGCCAAATCACTTGCCAAATCAAGGTTATCAAGGGTGACCAAATCAGGTTATCCTGGGTGGCCGTGAGATACCTGCCACAGTAACCGGTGATGTGCAGCTGAGCTGAAACAAACCACTGAGATGCAGGAGTTAATGTTGGACTTACTATGCACCGAAGAAGACTAGGCAGTGGATGAAAATGCTCATCAAGAAATCAGAAAAAGGAATTGGTGAAGTATGGAGACACCAAAAACTCACAGATGCCACTGTGTCATTAGGTCATGCCCCTGATTTAGAAAGCAGTTGTCTTTATTTCACAGTGATCACTGAGAATAAGAATTTAATTTAAACTTATTCCTTTGTCATAAAAAATGTATGATACTGTAGCAGTAAACAATCTTAGCAAGACAGTTTTTCTTTAAAAACACCTTTTCTTGGCTAGTATTCAGCAACTGTAGTGTGCAAAACGCTTTCTAGTCCTAGTGACTTAAGAAGTGCTCAGCATCCTACAAAAAAGTTCACTCCCATCAGAAGTGGGTCATGACATCATCCTCATCACAGCTACCTTTTGTATGCTTGATACTGACCTGTCGTGCTTCAGCTCCATCCTGTCAAGATATAATCAATCATGAAACAAAAAAATGAAAACATCTCATTTTGGTGTTGAGTACCTGAAACAGTTTTTCCTGTTTTTCTGTAACTACAAAGATCCTGATTCTTGTGGTCCTTTCCTTTCTGAGTAGACTATTCAGTGGGTGTCATTTCAGCAGCTGTGCAATTATTTCCATTGTTGGCATATTGCACTGGTGTCAAAGTGTTTTTGCACCATTAACATTAGTGTCAGGGCCGGGGGCTGTTGGGTCTGAAGCAGACCTGAATGCTGAACAGCTCTGTGTTGTGCCTTGTTGGGATGCAGGACGGTGGACTGGGGTGGAAGCAGTTTTCCTGCAGAGGAACAAGTTGCATCCAAGCTTCCAGAGGCTGGGCAAGCTCATGTTGTTGCAAAACTTCCCACTCAGAAAGGTCTTTTCATGAGGACACCGGTCCCAGTCCCACTCAGTAAAACTTTGTTATCACTAACAGGGAAGGAAAGTTAAATCACAAAAGTCAAACACTAATCCTGAATCAGGTTTTAACATGAACGTACTAAAGGTGTGAGAAGTTCTGTGAGGTCCTCAGTAAATTTTGCCCATGGTTCAATGCTGGCATGCAGCTATTGCCATCATTGTAATTCACTATGAGGGACTCACTGTGGTGTTCTTCACTTCTGAGTGTTCCTCCTGTTTTCCTTGTAGATAGTATGATTACCAATAATTACTAAAATTTTGGGATCAGGAGGACTGATGGCATCTGTCTTATAGTGCATGCACATATGCACATGCATGCCTTTCACACACCTTAAATCAAGCCAAATGGTAATCTGGATGTAATTCCGTAAAGCCAGTATCCCAGAAATTCTGATCTGATGTCATGCGTCATGCGTCAACATTATCATTTTTAATTGGGAGCTGAGCTGCACAAGTACTACATTGTAATTTTTGAGATGCCTTTTGAAGTTCAGTTTGAAAGCGTTGATGTCAGTATGTGCAGGGTTTTTAAACTGTGTTGTTGGTTTTTGCCTTGCCTGGAAAATGGATAAAATCAAGGTATCCCTTGTTCAACTATAAGCAGCTACACAGTGAGCACATGAAAAACACTCCACTTCAGAGCAATTGAAGAAGACACGTCCGTTGGTCAGTCCTGTTCACACAAGGAGGACTCCATTACTTGCCGTGAGCACGAGAAAGGTTACCTGACCCAGCTGGAGAGCGCTAGCTTCTTTCTTCTGCTATGAAAAAATTGCTTTGCCACTTAGGTCAGCATCACGATGTAAATCTTAATGAAAGATTCTGAGATGTCTGAGCAAATCAAGCCGTTTGGCCACCCTGATGCTCCTTAATTTATCTCCCTGCCTTTTTCTCCCTGTACTTTTTATTTTTGAGGTAAGTAGTAGGGGAAAAACACAGTTTAGTCATAAAGCAGTAGCTACTGCAGCCACCTTAGCCTTTTCCTCACTTGGGCAGAACTAGCATCTTAATTGTTATCTTTGTCAGACTCCTCTCCTTACTGGAAGTGAAGCAAAACTTTAATATTTTGAAAAAGATTCCTATCAATTCAAATTTTAGTCTTCTGGGGCTGAGTCCTTAAGTCCTGATGCAATCCTTAGTCAGTCAAAACTCTCACTGCAGGCATTTGCCTGATTAGGAGATTTTCCTGATCTGCAGGGATGGTATAGCAGTAATTTTCGACATTGAGTCTGCTATCTGGTCTCCTGTGCTATACGAAAAGATGCATTTCTTTCCTATTGGGGGAAAAAAAATCACCCACCTTTATATATTACAGTATGCTGTAATAGCCATCAAACTTCTGCAGCCGTTTTTTGAAATGCTGGGAGACAGATTTTTAGCTGTTATGAATCCGCTTGGTGAAGCTGACTTTAATGGAGTTTTTACCTTTTCTGATTATATGCCCTTAGATTTATTGAAGACCTACAAAAATTTTCTGCTGATTCACTGTTACATTCATCTGGAAAGGTGTGACATCCTAGACCTTCCCCCCCTTTTAGGACCTCTTTTCTCCCCTTGTCTTGCTAACCTAAATGGATGAGGAGTTACATCTGCACCCAAGAGAGGCTATCCTCACAGGTTTATCCATTCAACATCCAATTAAAATTCCCAAATTAATTCAATTAACCCCCAGTTGCCTCAGTTCTGAGGTTCCAACTTTTTCTTTTCCTCTTCTTTGACAGACAGTTTTCATTTTATTACATCTTGGTTAGTTGTCAAGGAGACTTTAGTGGAAAAAGCTGGCATTC
>NW_009208551.1:21504-51496 GCF_000690835.1 Fulmarus glacialis
GGGATATTTCCTTGGATGTGTCTCTGTGAATAAACTATGCTTTGTAAATCCTTTCAGAACCCTAGTGTAAGAGCCAGTATTTCTTGGTTGGTTCATCATTGCCATGTGTCTGCCTAGTGATGGATGACGTATTTTTGATCAAATATCAAAGATTTCCTGACACTTGCCACTGCTGCTTTAGAAAGAAATTGTGGATGGATTTTCAAATCCCAAAAAAACTTTTCCGAGGCTGAGAGTTGAACATGATCTTGAGAAGCTTATCAGGAAAGTAGCTAAAAACCATTGTAATCCTAGGAGAAGATCAATTACTCTGAGAAAACAGTGACAAGGATGGAGGTGAAGGTACAAGAAAGATCCTCAAAAGCATCAAACTTAACAGAGCAATGCCAGAACCCATATGTCCAGGAAAATATAATTTGGATTTGCATTCTTCCTCTCTTTTAGCTCTTTTTTTGGGGGGTTAGCATTTAGATCTGAAACATAAATCCACTTGTGTCATTCAAGAAGTAGAGATCCAATGGAAGACTGGGCATCCACAACATGCAAATGTAAATTAATTTATTTGGAGAACTATTTATTTCATTTAGGATGTCCAAATCTTGAATGACGCCCATACATCAGATTTCCATCTATCATCATAATAGGGGTTTCATTATCCTTGTAGACAAGCCAGAGGGATGACTGTGCATGAAGACTGCCTGCATTCTGTTACACTTTTTTAAGTGTTTCTTTAAGTCTGGTTTTACATGCTGCTGGAATGGGCTTGTGACAGCTTTTAGGATACATCACACAGAAAGCTTATATCTATTTTACCTCTTGGTGTGGATGAGATGGGTTTGTCCCAGCCATCTCCATGGATTTCATCTGCCTTTGTGCCAATGTGAGGAGGTAACAAACACATTCCTTGATGGAGCCTGACCTTGTTGGTATTAATTTGAAAATTATGCAATGCAGCAAAACAAAGCTGAAAATATAGCCAGTGCTCATTCAGTTATGCTAATTTAAGTTAAAAAATGGAGGCAAGCATGGCAACAAAGGCATAACATAGTGATGTCCAGGAGAATATTGATCCACAATTCCTAAGATCTTATGTTCCAGCTACATTGGCTGAAGCCCACCTTAACCCATTTTTGTGACTGCTGTAATTTGAATCAGCCAGATTAAGTTAGCTCTCTATCTGCTAGCTGTGTTTTGCTGCATAAACATATTCTTGATCTGAATATGATTTCCCATAAAGAAATGATGGTAAGGGAGTTCTTTTTGGTTTTAAAATCTATTCTTCTACAGAAGACCATTTCCTTATAAACATGCACATTTTCCCTATTTGCCTGGGAGCTATGGCTGAGAAACTTTGAGTAATCCGCACCATTCCCATGCTTGCTGTTGTCTTGACACATCTGATGCAATTACTCACATTCTGTCTTTGCATATCTTGTAGCACACTGACACAAAGCTGTATGTGAATGTATGTATGTCCTTTACGTCCTCCTATTAAGGCCCTGCCTACTGTGACCAGTGCTGCTTCTATTCATATGATAAACAGAAAGCTGCAGCCACTTCACGTTATTATTATTTAGCCTATTCATTTTCAGGTGGTGCCCTTGTTGGCTAGGACTGCTATGGGGAAAAGGAGCCTCATTACAAAAAAGCCATTGCAGATTTTACATTAAAAAAAAACAGACAGGAGCTAGTTTGCAGAAAAGATAAAGAGTTTGAAATGAAGTATTACAGTTGCTCTGGACCACTGGAAGTCTCAGCAGATAAATCTGATAGTTCAGAGTCTCCAGCCAGAGATTAGCAAGAGCGTGAAGTGGGATTAAGACGTGGGAGGTTTGTCACCTGCTGTGTTCCTGCAGGTCGTGTCCAATGTAATACCAGAACTTTGGGTTATAAACAAACTACATCCCATCCTGCTAAAAAATGCAAAGCAGAGGCTCTCATCATGAGCACCACTATGATCCTGCCTTCTCGGGGCAGACAGGTAACACAATTTGGGAAGAACCTCTTCAAAATATCAGGATCATCTGCTTAATGACTTACTAGTTTGTTTGCTGTTTGCACATTCTTAAGAAACTGCTGATGTGTTCAGGCTCCCTCTTTTCCTCAGCAGAAGTGAAATTCATTGATTATGAAGGCCTTTAATAGCATCATCCAAGCAGAAAGCTGAAAGATTATATGTTAAATCAAGTTTCTGTGTTGGCCTGTACTGTGCTTTCCAATATTTGTATCCTATTTCCCCTATTTCCTGTTGTGCAAGAATGGGAAAAGGAATGTATTTTCTTTGTATTTTATCTTTTTGTGGCAGATGTCCTAGACATCCAAGATGCTCTTGCTGTTCACCATGCAAGACCAAGGAGCTGTCCCTTCTCCGAAACCTCTCCTTGTACAGCCAAATACTTCAAACTTTCTTTCATTCACAACCATTACTTCCCCTTAAATCTCAACAGCCTGTGTGTAAATTTAGCTCACATTTTTTAACATAAAGATGTTTCCCTGCCTGCATTTACTAGTCATGCCTTTTCTTACTTGCTTGTTTTTCTGCATCCTTTCCTCCAGTCCATTTCCATGTAAATGAAGTGGAAAAGGACTTGGGCTGAAAAGGCACATGTTTGTCCTGACCCTCCATTTCTAGACAGACTACCAGGACTCGGTGCTGGCAGCTCCTTGCCCTTTGCTTAAAAAATGAGTCTGCAAATGCAGCCGTGGAGAGTTTTTCATCACATGTAAAATGTCGTCAAAACGGAATGGTACTTCCAGGTACTTTCCAGGTGAGGAGTTGTCATGTGTGTGTTAGCAAGATCGGGATATTAGCTGGGAGCTCCGCCTGCTTCGCCAATACTTGTACAATATTGCCTCCCATTCTAAAAGGCATTTCCATCTTATCACTGACTCGTCTTTTACAAAAATGCAATTTCTTTCCTCAGTGGGTATGAGACGGGCAAGATTTCAAGATGGTAGCCACTAGACTCTTCAGAAGCTAGAATAAAATTGATTTCTGTGAGCTAGTCTTCATTCAAAGGCATTTTTTAGGTATAGCATTGCAAATAAAGCTATCCTAACAGAAAATAAAACTTATTAGCTAAGCCAAAAAATTAGCTTATGCCAACAAAAGAACTTCTTTCCATCTTACACCATTTTCCTGATTGAAACATTAAAATCTGTCATTTCTGGCCATTGGGATTATGGCAATGGTAGGGTTTTTGCTGGTCACCTGGGGATCTGTAGAATCACCAGCTTTTTTGGTGGAGCACTAAAATCGGGCTTGCTTGGTAGAGGTTCAAACAAGCCAAGCGTGCGGCAGGCTTCTACAAGGTGGTGAGAGGTCCTGGCTGCGGCTGAGTGAGGCCTGAAGAAGCACAATACTTCATGGGGTTCAGTCTTGTGTTAAGGGGCATTTGACACTATTGGAGTGATGATGGACATCAAGTTAGTCAGTGGGAACTAAGAAACAAGGAAGAAGAGATATCTGAGAAATTGACAGCCCAGTACTTTACTTCCGAGCACCTCGTGTGATCGCTATCAGCTGTGCAAAGTGTACGGTGGAGCAAAACTCTGTCAGTCTGCTCCATCATCATTTTAGACCACACTGGAAGTGACAGCGTAAAGGTGTAAAGTAATGGAGAATCAAGGAATGTTTACCTGCAATACACAACCTATTCCGTCTCAAACTTTGCATAATGGGTATTAAAGGACTATTAGAGGTTTTCTAGGCTTCAGAGTTTCTGATTAACATTATGGGAATAAAACCGCCAGCCCAGGACCTAGGCTACATTTCACTGTGCATATTAAAATCTTATTTCAGTCCTTGTTACTGTACTTTTGCTAGCCTGCGGTATTTATCTACTCCAGATCTTGTTGTTGTTATCCTATCGTTGTGTGCTCCCATGCTGTTAACAGTCCAGAGGAGTTAGTGTTGGCAAATGTTCCAAAAGATATAATGGTTTGCTATTAGGAGACTTGCAGTTAAATAAGTTACCTGTGGGAAGGGAGAAAAGGATAAGCTTTTCAAAGCAATCCTTTAAGAAAATCCACGTATTTGTTGTGTTTCTTTTGTGCATCAAAGTCATCTTTGGAATTTTTTCTTTCCTTTAGCTACGGGCATACATTACCTCTGAAAGTTGGGCTAGGGTCACTGTGCCACATTGCAAACATCAATTCAAGAGTGTAAAATCATATGGCAGGTCTGCAAAAGCTAAATTTTTGTGCAAAAATTGCTTTGGTTTGAAAAAAATCTGCGTGGCAAAATGGAAGAAAATTGTAAGTTCTTGAATGAAGATGGTGGAGAACTCAGACCCAAATCTGCAAAGGTGCAGGTTTGCAGAACCATGCTGAGGTTTTAGCTAATAAGCTGTATTTTCACAGTTGCGACACAGTATCTGATCACATTACCTGTCTGTTAGTTTTCACTGAGTAATTCTTAAACTTTTTGGCCAGTTTTGACAGCCAGCTAGAGGGCTCAAAGATATTAATTTCTTGTGAATGCTGTAAAGAATTTGCAGCTAGTCACAGAAAGGGACCTGTATTCAGCCATGACAAAAGTGGAGACATGAAGAACTTGGTTGTCCTCTTCTAGCTGGCAGTAGCCAGCAAACTGTGGGCAGGGTGGAAAATGCGAGCCCAAATTAGTGCCCCTCGGTGAGGCAAAGGCAGTTACATTTCAGATCCTTCTCCTTTCTAAGAGGCAACAGCCAGCTGGTCAATCAGCATGCATGCGCTGGCTGATCCATCAGCACTCACATAATCATGGCATATGCTGTCAAGCACGGCAAATTGGGGATAGGACAGGGAGATGGATGAGCAGCAGGAAAAAATTAGGGGGCACAGGGCACATGTCCTTAGGAAAATGGTCCTTCTTAGGAAAGAGAGAGCAACTTTTTCCTCCGCTATTACCGTGGGTCCAGCCTGGAGAGATTGGCTAGCAGCATGAGAAGGAATATTTGAAGGAGGAGATGCTCTTCAGCATGCAGCTCTGATGTGCTTGTCACTGCTTCTCCTTTCAGAAGCTAGTTATCTATAACATGATCCGTATATGTAACAGGCAAAAATCGTGCACACAAAGGGTGTGGGTTTTGGTAGGATTTAGGGTTGTCAGGCTGAAAGAAATGTAACAAAAGTCAACGATCACTCTGGAAGACTCCATGAGTTTGTTAGAATATGGCTAAATCTGCACTTTGAAATTCATTATTGGCTTTTATCAGACTTATCCAGGCTTATAAGTCTAATGACTTTGGTGACCTTTAAGAAAAGGCCAGGCTTGTTTGCCAGGTATATTTTCTGCATTTGAAACATGTGTAATTATCATAAAAATTATAAAGAGAGTAGATCTTCCTCCAATTCAGTGGAAGATTGTTCTTTTATTCTTTGTCTTCAGCAGTAACAGCTGAGGCCAGTAAATCCTGTGATTTTATTAATATGCTTTGTTTTGGTAGGCATATTTTTAGAATTATTCTTTTTGTGAGATTATTAGCCGACATCTCTGGATGTCTCATTTCCCTTCTGTAAGAACAGAAAACATGAATCTAAACTTAGATCTCTGATCCATCTGCATTCGCATTTCAGCAAGGTACTTAAGACTGCTGCTTTATCGATGTTTCACGAGTTGCTTTGGACAGAAACAAACAAACAAAAAGGATCTGATACCACTAGTGTTTTCTTTAAAAAGAGAACAAGGAAAGAGGTGTTCCACTGCCTATTTCTCCTCAATTATTCCCTGCTGCTCAGAGAAATGCCAGTAGAAGGCGTCATATCTGCTGCCTCAGATGGGACAGATCTCTTATTAGTACAATGCCGAGCAAAAATCCTTTCAATAATTTTTCATCAGAGTAGCTGGCTGCTGCTAGACATGCTGGCTGTGGCATGTAGCACATGAAAGGCAGTACGAAAGGAAGGGTAGAGGGTGGTTCACCTCTTTCTTTGGGTGTACAGAGAGTAATTAGAACTTGGGTACAGGGACTGCCTTTTTTAAGACCTTACAACTTACCTGGATGGGAATTTGTAAGACATGGTACAGCAGATCGCATGGTGGAGAGGAGGCACCTGGGGACTCATATGATCAAGGGAGGGAGGAACCATGTGCGGTGAGAAATTCCTGTCGGTCGATCTCAATTCATCTGCAAAACCAAAGGCTGAAAGGGACTGCCAAAAGTCTATCCCTTTTCCAAGGGCAGGAATGACTCACCTATGCTGATTGTGATACAAGCTCACCTCAGCCGTTCATAGAAGTCTCTGGAGATGGAGAATCCATGACATCCCCAAGCAATTTGTTTCAGTGTTTCATCACCCTTACTGTTTGAGAGTTTTTTCTAATGGAGAATCGTCCTTGCTCAGACATGGAGATGCTGTTCCCAGCCTTTCTTCAGCAGAGCTTGCATATTTGAAGGCTCTTACCGTGTTCCTCTTAGCTGCCTTTTCTCAGGATAAGATCTCACGTGTGGTTGAGGATGATCTAGCCTGCTCTCATGCTGAAAGAGTTGTCTCCAGCTTTCTACCATCAAAAGCCACATCTCCATATCATCTCTCAAAATCAGGATTTGGGTCATGTTTTAACAGAAAACTAAGCTTAAGGAATAAAATGCAGCTATGTTTTGTAGGCTGAAGATCCACACAAGTTCTGGTGCCATAGTTGAGGGGCCAGAGCACCAGGCTGACTCAGGAGCAAGTGCAGTTTTTGGCAAAAGTGGTGAATTATTTCTGCTTAAACTGATCAGAAAATCACTTCTGTACTAAACAAACCTGGTTTTTTCCATCTTTTCCTCTTGCGCTTTGGCATTACTTTGTATTGCTTTGCATTAATTTCCTCAGATTGGTTTGTATCTTCCTTTGGGAGCAGTGTATAAAATCTAAAATCATGTGTGTGTGAGGCCACACCAGTACTGGCAAAAGGCCTTTGAGTTTATTAATTGGCTACGGTGTAGGCCATACTTCTGTTTATACATCACCCAATTGATTTTGCCTTTATTGCCAGTGCTGACTCACATTCAGCTGATACCGTACACTGGCCACATCCCATGTTGCACAAAGGGTGTTGAGGTAAGTTCACACATGAAGATTTATTAAGAGGATCCGTAGCTGAAGGCATATGTTGACTAATGGTGGAAGTTATTTGGGGGGAAAAATAAAAAAAAAAAAGAAATAAAAGAAAATGGAAAGAGAAAAAAGGGAAAACTCCCTGGTGGCCAGCGAGGAAGAGAAGCAACAGGGGTCCCCAGATGAGCATCATACTGTGGGTGTCCTCTCTGGTGCTGCAGGAGGTTCCTCCCCAACTGTACTTTCTTTTCACAGGGTAATGATACCGTTTTCGTTAGGTCCTGCTCAAACTCCCTATTGGTTGTTTTCTTGCTTGTGATGCCGTTAACACCAACTGGAGCAAGTGTTGATGAGGGGTGGGTGCTGTGTGCTGGTGGTCTGTTGAGCTTTGTCCCTGTACATTACCGAGTCCCCTAACATAAAGCTACAGCCAAAGGTTGGCAAAAGGGGCAAGGAAGAAGTGATCATCACACCGGGGGCTGCTGCCTCCCGTGAGACCCCGCTGTAGCGGGGATTTGCCAATGCAAAAGGCTGAGGCACCTTCAAGAACGGTGTAGCTCCAAGGTCCTTCACCTGGTCTCTTCTCCCTTGCTGTGTTTTGTGCCTGGTTGCTCCCTCCCGAGGACAATACCTTGCACTTACACATGTTGAAGAACATGCTATGCCTTTGTGCCATATGTCCAATCTGTTAAGGTTGTTTTGAATTCTAATCCTGTCTCCAATCAGCTGGCAGTCACTCTCAGTTAGCTATTGTCTGAAGACAATTGTATTCTGTCAACCAAGTCCTTAATGAAAATTAAAAATCAAATACTGCCAGACCCCGGGCAGCAACTTGCAGGGTCTCACTGGTTTCATCTTCCTAGTTGGACAGAAATACATTGATAGCTATTTGCTGAGTACAATTCTTCAGCCATCTGTACCCACCTTAGGTGTAGCTGTGCTGCCCATTCCCACTTGCTTACAAGAAATTGAATGTGGATAGTTATGGTGCCAGTTATACAGTAAGAGGGAAAGAATTTCAGAGTCAAAATGATAAAGAGCAAGGTGGGAAAAAGCCTTAAGTCCCTCATCTTGTATAAAAATCTCTTCTTTGCACTGCTTTCTGAGAAACAGGTTTGTTCACTAAAAAGGCGTTAAGATGCACATTGAATACAATTGAATTTCTTGCACTGCGGCTTAATTACCTCATAATTGGAGTGGCCAAACAGCACACACCTGATTAGTGATGGTAGTTCAACCAGCGCCTGGTAATTCATTACACTCCCACAAGTCATTTTTGGTCCTTTGTGTACCTCTATTCAGTCATGAATTTTCCACATAGCTCTAAGTGAATCACAGGCAGTGGAGCTGGGTTTTTGTCACATTTGAGCTGGATTTACATCCATGTTATTCCATTCACTGTGTAGGAATTACTCTTGGTTTATATCAATCAAACTGGTTAGAAATTTAGGCGCTCGGCATGTAATAATGGCAAGGGAGCAACAGAACTTCTCTGATATCAGCTATATTGTCCATGCCATATGATGACTATTGCTATGGGGTGAATATAAACAAAAAATGCAGACAATACTAAGTAGAGGGTGGGATAGAGTTAAATTTCTTCCTAATGCTGTGTTTTGGATTTAGTGTGAGAAGAATGTTGATAACACACTGATGTTGTCAATTCTTGCTAAGTACCTTGTCAAGGGCAACTATCCTCTGCTACCAAGCTAGACTGGGAGGAGGGAGCACGGCCAGGACCACCAGCCCAGCTGGCCAACAGGGTATTCCATACCATGTGACGTCATGCTCAGTATATGAATGGTAGGCGTGATCCAGGAAGTACCGATCGCTACTTGGTTGTCGGTCAGTGCTGGTGGTGAGCAATTGCTTTGTGCATCACTCATTTTGTATATTCTATCATTATCATTATTATTCTCCCTTTTCTGTTCTATTAAACTGTCTTTATCTCAACCCACGAGTTTTTCTCACTCTTACCCTTCCGATTCTCTCCCCGTCCCACTGGGAGGTGGGGAATGAGCGAGCAGTTGCGTGGGATTTGGCTGCCTGCCAGGTTAAACCACAACAGAGGGGAATGCATTAAGGCACTTCCCAGTTATGTTGCTAATAACAACATTTTGAAGGATGGATAATTATTAACATAACTGAGAAAGGAAAGAGCACAGGTCCAGGGATTTTGCCCTGCCGTCTCAGGGCGAGTTGCTTGACTGTGGACTTCCTCCAAGAAACTCAAGTGAGCTCCATCACTTCTTCCAAAGCATGCAATCAGCCACATACATAGACATGGACATGGACATGGACGTGGACATGGACTTGGACATATACCACAGAAACAGCAAAACCACTCATGACCAAAACCATGAAAGAGTACTGGCATCTGCTGTCAGAGTATTTTTTCCATGCATTCAGCAAAGAGAAGAAAAACTGCTTGGGAGTTCCAACAATTTTTTTTTTCTTTAAAAATATTACAGGATTTTGTTTTTCTTTTCTTTAAGCCTTTCAGAGTTAAGAGGGCACAGGTTGGTGTATTTTTCAGGCATGCTCTGTTGCAAGCTATTCTCATAAGGAGATCGTGGACCTGATACTATGCATTAAAACTGATTTTGAAGGTCAAAACATTAAAGTATCTCAAATGACTAAAATAGTTACGTTCACTCCCTACTTAGTGAACAATTAACGGATGGTCAATATGAAAAAGCTGAAAGACCTGTACATGCCGTGTACTTAAGTAAACATAGTAATTCAGATGCATTTCTACTACATCTCCATGGAGTCACTGCAAGGTTAGCATTAGACTTTTGCAAATATTTCTAACTCTTTTTTAAAGCTCTTTGACAGTAAAGTTTAAATATAAAATTATCACCCATCAGTACTATGAAGATGTTCCAAGGCCAATGAGAAAAAAATATTAAAAGTTTGAAAAAAAAAAGAATTTCTATGAAGTGCTGTTAATATTTTTCTCTGCTTCCCAACAGCTATGCTTTAGAAGGACAAGAGAGAGAGTTGGGGTTTTTTAGAGTTATGAAACATGTTTTTAATTTAATAGCTCCCATTATTTTGAGAAACTCAGTCATCCTTATTCCGGAAGAGTTTCAAAGCATGAAATACAAATTTGTACTTACTTTATTCTTAGGGAAAAAGAAATTAGATCTTATGAAATAAATCACCTGCAGATATAACCTGATGAAACTGAAGGTTGTTTGCACTTGTGTCTGAGTCTTATTCACTTACGGGTGATTTTTCAGGGATTCAGAGCAATTATTTTTGTCAAATTTGATTTCATAATAGAAACTGTTTTGGTGTCCTTCCATAACGTTGTAGTTCACAAAAACCCAAATGCAGCTGTGTGGATTTGGAACTGTACAGTTCAATAGGTTTGGATCAGGCACTACAGCCTTTTAGATTAGGTCAAGAATAACATGGCTTACTGTGTAAAATCCTTAGAGAGAGAGGGTTTTTTATATTGTGATAACATTTTCTTAGAGAATATTTGAATAATATTCATTCCCAGTGATGTTTTGTCTAGTAAAAACAGGGAACTTTCTATTTGAAGACACAATATCCAAGTTTAGTCCAGGTTAAAATATAAGCAAGCTGTAATTCAGAAGAAAATTTTCCTTACTATTAAAATAATTCTAAAGGTAATAAAGAAAATAAGCCACACTTTTAAATTTAGCCTGTGGACCATTCCCAAGTAGTCCAAATTGGGAAGCTTGCGTTTAATTTCTATCACGTTAGAGTGCTTTAAAAACAAGGAGTTGGAAGAACAGTTGCAAAGACAAAAAACAGAGCAAGAATATTGCCAATTCAGCCGTTCTTGGTTTTGGAGTGGATAACGTATTCCTTAAGTCAGTAACACTGTTGCTGTCAGGAAAAAAAAAAAAAAAAAGTAGTAGGGGCTTTGTGTTGAAATTGATATAAATGTTTTGTTTCATTATGTCTTGGATGAGGATTTTGCTTTGAAAGTCATCTCTCTTGGATAATTTATGTTGCCCTCCATATAGAATTGTTTGCATGTCCATGCTTACAGTGCCTTTATACTTGTACTATGATAGATATATGTATATACATATACATATGAACTGTACTCAAATTTCTGGATTTAAAAGGGCACAGCTGGGAGCCCTTCCAGGATGGGAGTCCCAGGGATGCTTCTGTCCAGAGTAAGCTTCTTTTTGCACTGTAAACATCTCTATGATTTTGAATCACCTTTGAAAGATCTTGGGGATGCTCACAATCTTTAGTCCTCTCTGTTTCCAAGACCTTTTACAGGCTGTAACTTTAACACAGAGATGAGACCTATAGAGAGCATAACTATGAAACAAAAGCAAAAAGGTGCAACAATGAAAAGGCTACTAAGCCTATTTGCCATCAATAATATTTTTTGAAAAATTATTCAGTGCTTTTTAAATTTAAAATTCAACCATACGCCCTAATAAGCCAGGGAAATTGCAGCTGAAGATGCTTCTTCTCTATGCAATACTTCAAATTAGTGCCTTTCAAGGTTTGTCTCTTCTAGAAAATTAGGTCAGGATAGAACATGTACTGGGGAAATGGTGTCAGTTAGCTGCAAATCTGACTTTAGTAAGCTTTTCCCTGTGGGGTTTACCCAAGACCTGCCACAATATTAAGTGACAGTCCATATCCATGTGAATGACAAAATTATTTTAGCATCCTCTCAGTAAATGTAACTCCTAGAGTTCATGTCCTAACCTGATCTACTTTTCTAATAAAGGAGGGGACTTTGGCTTCAGATTGTTACGTGAAGTGATATGAAAGGTGCCATCAGATTATTTTAATTTCATTCTAGCAGAAAATTCTAGTTTTGATTTCAGCAACATATTTCAGGAATATCAGACTGTATTTAATTGGGACAGTGTCATGACTCTGATCTGTGAAAAAAAAAAAACATTGATAGCGTAAAACTTGGAGGATCCGCAATTTATCTACTACGTTATTAAAAGAGTTGGAGAAGTCATTATTCAAAATTATTTGAGAGAAATAAAAGTATACACTATAAACTGAACCTGGAAGCAATGTTTTCAGATAGTTTTTAGATAATTTAAATAATTCCAGGAGCTAATTGCTCATGGAAGTAAGTACAATTATTCACTGCACACAAATTAATTGCACTGTGATAGCAGAATACAGTGGTCAGAAGCTGAAAGTAAAAAAAAGTTAAATTATAAGTAAGGCAAAAATATTTATCACTGATTAATCAATGAAACAGCTTCTCTAGGGATGAGGTGGGTTGTCCATCATTGGAAATAATGAAAACATGACTATCTTTCTAAAATATATGGTATCATTCTACTAGAAATTATGGGTTAATGTAGAAATTAATGGCTGAGTTTGCATGACCTATGATACAGAGGAGGTCAGATTTGGTCATCAAAATAGATCTGTCAAGGCTTAAAATATATGCATCTATTAACACCGATTTTTAGACATAATATAAAATCAAGCTACTTAGACATTGTTCTGTTTGAAATGATGGACTTTTAAAGGAAGCTGAGAGCACAAAATAGATAACACTTCAGCAACACAACGTTGCTTTGGAAAGCAATGGTGTTTTACTGGTCTTTCTGTTGAATTAGCTATATAACATTGTGAAAAAAATGCCTATCTCCTTATTCCCTGTCTAAAATAACCAAATTCTAAGTATTTTTTAATTCCTTGAGCTTAAAAAGAATAACTGAATAGAAAATTGTTTCAAGCCCATTTTTTTCCTTTTCTGATACACGTACATTCAGGACTGTGTATGTGTGTATGCATTTTAAAAGAATTTGTTTTACTCCGAGTCATATTTGATTACATAGATTAGAAAACCTTTATTACAAAGTCAAATCTTTTCCTGTTTCTAGCAATCGGAATATTGTTGCTTTTGTAATTGGGCAGTAAGTTTATTAGAGGACAGGTATAAAAAACATAAATCAATAATCAGACTCTTATTTTTACAAACTTCACGAGTTCAGAGTTGTGATGGCTGATGAACATGACAATAATAAATTTTGCAATATAGGGAAGAACATTTGTAATATATTAATTCATGGATGTCTGGCAAAGAATCAGGACAGTCTGGCACGGTAGAAGTGATTGTGTGAGTTCTGCATGGTGCATTTGTGTGTTTTGTTTGTGTTTGTGTGTGCATGGGTGCGTCAATGTTTGCGCCTATGTGCATGCATGTTAGATTTAGAAATCTGTAAAATGCAAGTAACTAAAATAGAATCTACACATGCAATTATCTCATGTAGACTTCAATTTTTTTCAACTTTGTAAAATGTTTCCCATGTTAAATACAGCTCAGTCTTGTAACTTCTACAATTTGCTATTATAGTATTTCTTTAGCCCAAATACTTTTTTCCTCCCCAGCATGTGATAATCAAAGAATCCTTTTTTGTTATAAAAAAGAAAATTGCTTTTCAAGTATGTACTGCTTGTCCACCTCTCTTCCCCCATCTTAAGTGGCTGCCTAAAATGTAACTTTCCAGAGTACGATGCGGCAGTACCTGCTGGGAGGGATGAGCAATCATATGCTACCCAAACATCCCTCACTGCCACTTCTAATTCCTGACTCAGCGTGGTGTGCTGCTACCAAACCAGGTCTTACTGCCCCAGCAGAGATAGTTTGTTTGGCCAAGGAAAGCAATTCCCAAGTCCACAGAAGTTAAGTCAAAAAATGTGCCGTATTTGTGTTTTCGCTCTTTGAGCCAAAAGAAAAATGATACTAGTAATGTATGCTCATAAAAGTAATTGTAAATTTTCTCTTAGATTTTGAATAAGATTTCAAAGTGTAGTTAAGCTAAATCACCTGGTCAGCAGATGAAATCTTATCTATGAGGTGTCTATATGCTACCTATATACAATATACTAGATACTATCTCTTTTTTTTTTTTTAATGTAGAAAATGAAGTCATCAAAAGTTATTTCTTCAAGATAATTTGAAAGGCCAATGACAGATGGGACTTCAAAGTGGGACAAAGGCCCCCAGTTCAATATCTGCTAGGTAACTCTGCCCTTTAGAAATTTTTAGGATTATTTCAACAAAAGGCTTTCAAAAATACTGTTGGCTTAAAATGCCTATTGCAACCCTCAATTCCCTCTTGCCTTGCATGATGTTCTGTCTGGGAATGGGAAGGTGAAACCTATCAAATTAAATGGCACATTTTCTCCTTAACTGCTGCAGGAAGCCCATAAACAGAGCTGACCAGAAAGCAGGATACCATTTCAATCAGGCACCTGGCATTCTCATAGCCCAAATAAATGTCCTGAGCAAAGCCTGTTTCTTTCTCTTGCTAAGTTCAGGACTTCATAACACCTCTGAATGAAAATACTTCAAAACAGGAATGTCAATGGAATTTTTTTTTCTTTTTTTTTCCTTCAAGGAGAGTTTTCATCTTTTTTTTTTTTTTCTTCCTTTATTTTATTCAGTGAATATCCACTCAGCCACAAAAGGCCGTATTTTCAGAAAAAGCTTGGCACCAACAGGTGGGCATCAACTGTCAAAAGAACTTGCCCCAGTGAGAGAGCAAAATTAGTAACCACATTTTCAAAAGAGATCAGCACATTTTAAAGTCTCTTGAAACTCTGAGCCATGTATGTGACAACGAGAGCTGAGCAGTTGGGTACTGAAAATTTCTGAAAATCTGACTCTCCTTTAGGGGACTAAATTGGAACTGAGTCTTTTTAAAAGTTTGGACTCAATTGTGATGTGCTGAGTTCTTTTTTAAAATAGAGATCTGTACGTGCATCTTTGAGAGAGATACGTTATGAAAGATGTCTGCACTAGACTGTGAATCACATGAAATTTTGTACGGAAGGCTTTCTTGTTAGGGAACATTACTAATGAAAACTGCACACTGAGGTGTAGTGAGAGGAGGATGATTTAGGACAGCAGAAAGCCCCAGCCTTCTTTTCCTTTCCTTTGAGAATCTTCACTGACATGACATTTCTCTTTCCTTTGTTACTAGAAGATAGGATAGCAGTATTCCCCCTGTTTCGGGTCAGTGATTGACGTGAAATCTGTGTGTTGAAAAATACCTGCCTGCTGCAGATCACTTTTACCAAACTGAGGAGAAGTTTTGAAGAATTTTTAGTAACTTTGACCTAGCTGAGTTGTTTGTAAATGCCCCTAAGGTTGAAAAAGAATAGTGCAAATTTTGCCATTGAAAAATTCCAGTTCCTAAGACATCTTTGTCAGAATTGTGCTGCAAATATGTTCCAACCTGGGCTGGTAAGTTGTAACTTGACAAAGCAATGTGAACCAGCCTCTTGGAGCCTAAAAATGTTAGCTGTGCCACAACGAATGCAGCATCGCATTTCATGTGGTTTATTTTTTGTTCTTTACACATCTTTGGTATTACCACTGTTGATTTCTTGATCGCACTGTAGAATTTAATAGTCTCAGTTTCAAGCACAATTTGTTTTTTGCTGACGTGTCAGCCCTATTTTAATGAGGCTAAAACCATGCAACTGGTTAGGTGGAAAACAGCTTAGGGGGACATTTCAACTATGGAGATTTCCAAGACAGACTGTCATTTATGGGGTTATTTGCACAGCCAGGTATTTCTATTTAAAATTTTTAGAGATTGCAATGCATAGAATTGTGAAATACAGCTAGAGTAACTGATACTTTCCTCTCATCAAGATGAATAGATGCTTGTCGGTCACTCTAACAGGGGATGAATGAATGGGTGTGAACTGTTTAATTACATCTGTGGCTTTTATTTCCTTTAGCCACATTTTACTAACTTCTTCAGATACTGCACAGCTGCATCTCGGAGTGAATTCATCATGATGTCATTATCAACCAACTTTATTCTAATTGTACATAATAATATCTATGGAGCACAAGTGATTATGACAGTTTCTATGGAGAAGATATTCTTAGTTTCATTGAAGAAAGGAGTAAAAAAATAAGAAATATCTCTAATTTCCTGTTGACATTCGTAGACATGGAGGGTGTTCAATGTGTTCAGAGGTGTATGCTCCAAGCAACGTTTTCAAAATTACTCATCTCAAAATGGCTAGACAAAACCATCGCTGAAGGAACCCCATATTGGGGCATTGGAAAAAACAGACTTTAAAGAGCTGGGAGATTTGCAGCTGAAGAGCCCTGAGTGCCTCACCATATCTGAAGATCTGGGTGTCAGTCCACCTGGAGAGTAGGTCTGCAGCTGGTGTTGCACTACAGGGACCACCTGAGCTCACACTCTGGAAAGGGGTGAGGTTTCACACAGATCTGGTGAAACATCATCTGGTTTCACAGCAGATTCAAGGAGTAACAGGTTTAATGAGCGAGGGGATGCAACAAACCCTCCTTTAGCACCCTCTGTCAGCACCTGCTCTTCAGGCAAGAAATGCAGATGCATTATCTCATTTTAGCCAGGAGGTATGGCTGAAGTATAGGAGAGCTTGGGAACTTGCAGTGCTGCAACCTCCTGTTCATGTTTAATTCTTTGTAGAAGATACTGAGCAGAAGGCAATCTGAAAACCACACTGGATAGGTGCAATTCTGTGTATCATTGCATGAATATCCCATCTTAAAACCATGCGCTGAAAAACAGTACTTTTCATAATAATCCACATCTTTAATAAGAATTTATTTTAAAATGTTCCTGGCTTTCCAGTGTAATAGCATATCTGAACCTTGCAGCTCCAGTTTAAACCATATATTCTTTCTGATAGAGAATAACTCTCATTCAGTGTAGAAGACACTGCGGACCACTGAGAAGTAAAACCAATTGCAATCGTCATCTCTTTTTCATTACTGATTTCTATTATTGGTAAAAAAGCTAAAGCAAGGAAAACCATGCTCCAATCAAATTATCAAGAGTAACAGATCAACTTCTGAGTTTCACACCAAGAATTCAGCTGGGTGAAAAAACAACATTAAATTTCCTGCAACACTGCAGGCGTATAGAAGCAGGGTGGAAGACTATTTGCAGTGTCTCAAACTGGGACCTACTATTGCAAAGCATCTGGGGGCTCTGTTCTTATTTCTGTTATGGCGATATAAATATGAAGCAGCCTCTTTGCATCCAGTGGCATCGCTACAGAATTAGGGTGAGGAAGGAACAGAAAGCCTGCTCCAATAACACCTTTTTACCAGTATTTTGAAGCCTATATGAGTTACCCATTCATTGTAAATTCTCCCAAGGCTAACCTAGCAAATCTATGACACTTGTTCAAGTTAAAGCCTTGGAGGTGGATTCAGAGTGTCCAGCAAAGTGATAGGAGATGAATGGTATGGATTAGGGGAAACATTACTGTTTAGCCTGGAGAAGAGGAGGCTGAGGGGAGACCTCATCGCGCTCTACAACTACCTGAAAGGAGGTTGTAGCGAGGTGGGGGTTGGTCTCTTCTCCCAAGTAACCAGCGATAAGACGAGAGGAAATGGCCTCAAGTTGTGCCAAGGGAGGTTTAGATTGGATATTAGGAAAAATTTCTTTACTGAAAGAGTGGTCAGGCCTTGGAACAGGCTGCCCAGGGAAGTGGTGGAGTCACCATCCCTGGGAGTATTTAAAAGACGTGTAGATGAGGCGCTTAGGGACATGGTTTAGTGGGCATGGTGGTGTTGGGTTGACGATTGGACTTGATGATTTTAGAGGTCTTTTCCAACCTTAATGATTCTATGATTCTATGATTCTAATTTACAAATCTCTGTGTGAAATTTTATCCCCTTCAAACTCCTATCAGAGTTGCTCAGAGCAGAATCACCACCTCCATGTCTCCCCTTGTAGGTGTGATGGGCCCTGTTTATGCCAGTCATTTTCATATGATTCTCATCCCACCCAAACCTTTTTCTTGTATGTATTTCACACCATTGTGACATTGACATAGTTGGATGTGTTGGATCACGTAAGTGAAACTTAGTGAGTGGCACAACTCACGTTGTTAGACATAAATATGTGACTATGCTGCACTTTTCATTATAAACGTGCTATTTCTTCCCTCAGAGGAACTAAAAGTCTACATTGCCCTTAGCACAGGATTGCCAGAAAAAAAGACTGCCCTCTGCCCTCTCACCAGTCTGTGTTCACACACCTCAGTACCTGCCATGTTATATTTTGCAATTTATAAAGCACCTTCTTCCTCGGATCTTTTTTTTACCTTCTTTTTTTCCTTTAGGTACCAGTACAGGAAATTTATCACATGCCTTGTGTGTAACAGATGACTTTTGGATTTAAAATGACTGCAGCTGGGGTTATGGCAAGAACTGGCTGAAACTCAGTTGTGCCAAGTTACTCAGAATGTTAATTGAATTTTCATTTTTGCAATTTCTATGATATACCATAAAAGAAATGGACTGCACATAAATAAAATATAGAAGAATAATATAAGCTCTGTGCTGCATTTTTTGGTATTTTCCTTTATAGTACTGTAATATATTTTAAGAAATTTCTGCTTAGTTATATTATTCAATTCAGTGAATTCAGTATTCCTCAGTTACCCCAATAATAAAAATCTTTGCAAGAAGATTTTAACTATTTTTTATAGTTAAGAAAGACTAGTCAGTAAAATAAAACTCTTGGTAATACCGCTAGATATGACACAAGCTTCTGTAAGAATAGCTATGTGACGTTAGCTCTATGGTGACCACAGTAGAAAAGGTATCAAATGTGAGAATATCATAAAAAAGGAGGAGATCTTCTGCATTTGGTTTTGTCATCATTTCTGTACAGAAACAATATTCACCTTTCAGCAGCTCTGCTGATATGCAATACTCCATCAGCCAAGTCATCAATATATTTATTAGAAACCTGATGATGGGACAGAGAATATACCTATTGCATTTGCAGCCTGTTTTTTGCTGGGAGGCATTGCCAGCGTGCTGGAGGTTGGGCTTGCAGTTCAAAGTGCTTTTGGGAAATTGTAAACGTGATCTTATACTCTTCACAGGGAGATGTACCAAGGGCTGCATGTGGACGTAATTAATTAGCTACAACAACACATGATGGGGAATAACTGGAGAAAAGATTTAGGGGCTGGCTGTGTTTCACATGCCGAACGTGTGTGGACAGTCCCGTGCCTCAATGAAAATGGTGGCAGGAGGTATAAACAGAAATGCAACCTGTAAAGCCCTGAAGTTATTTTTCTGCTCATCGCTAAGATCTCAGCCGGAGTAGCATACCCAGTCTTAGCCACTTTACATCAAGAAAAATATGGACCAGTTGCAGAGAGTTTCAATGAAAAAATGAAAATGAGCAGAAGTCTACAAAACCATGGCCCTTGTGGAAAGGATTAAACAAAGTAGGATTATCTGCGTAGGAAGGGTGAAGCAGGATATAGCAGTTTTCAGGTTGGTGAAAGCTGCTACAGACTGGCAGGGAACAACCTCTCCATGTCTGTGGGAGGAAGAATAGGAAACAGTAATCTTAAATTGCAGCAGTGAAGAACTGAAGTTGGGCATTAAGAAAAAATTTCTGGTAGTGCTAAAGCGCTGGGACAGCTTGCATGAGGAGGCTGTGAATTTAGCATCCCTGGAGATACGAACAAGTTGGATAAGCGCTTTCCAAGAATGACCTGCACGGTTGTGATGCTGAGCAGAGGAATAGGTCGTTGACATGTTTTGTTCATTATTGTCCTATGCTTGAGCTGGTTGTGATTGCCCACCTGTGGTCTTGCTGGCCTGGGATGGCTGAGAAAAGTCAGGGCTGACATAGTGTATTGAGATACCACGTTGGCAAGGGGTCCGCTGGATGTAGCTTTGTCAGTACAAGTCTGGATTCTGGGTCAGGATCAGCTTTCTGGCACAAGAACTGAACTACTCCATCAACTCATCCTCCTTGTCTAAGATGCAGTCCAAGATGCAGTATTTGACTTTGTTAAGGTTGTGCCTGTTTCTCATCTTCCTCAGACTATCCAGTAGATGATAGGCAATCAATCCTGAATTCCTAGCTCTTCCATGCAGCAACTGTAGTCCTGGTACAGAATAACAGAAACAAACAAGGGTATTTATGAAAACTTTGCAGTCGTCATATCACTCATGTCCAGCCTCAGACCTCTTTCGCCGCTGTGTACCTTTTTCATGTTGCTTTCTGTTCTTGTTTTGAGCAAAAAAATCAAGATGTCCAATCCATGGTTCTTCCTGTTTATTTGCAATGGACAGATAAATAGATAAAAATAATAGAGAAACATCAAAAAAGATTTTAATTTCTGTTCTTTAATCAGTTTGCATTAGCATAACTGTTTATTTATAGGAAGTGACTCTTGATTTACATTTGTGTGTATAAGAAATGAAAATCAAGCATTTATATCACTAATTAGTCTACATTTGTGTAGTGGGAAAAAGACTACTTTTGCCCACAAGATAAATTTAGACAGATATTAGATGCGTGTCTCTGTGCATCTTTATTAACAGTATAATTGTAGCAATAATTTAATAAGCATCTCATTTATTCTCTCTCTGCTTTCTGTGCCATTTTATCCCCGCGAACAGACAATGCTTTATGCTGCTACTTGCTGCTTTTTATGCGGTTATGTTTGTCTTGCACTTGCTTGGCTACACTTTAATGTCACTCGTTTGTCCATTTCTCCTTGCTTTTCATTGAAAGGTGCCAAATGTCGCAACAAACATTTAAATATATCCACTCATGTTCCCTCATATTATTTCAATGCATATTATCTGCTCCGTCAGGGACATACCCCGAAACACAAACCCAAAACACCGAGGCTGAGACCCTTCAAAGTGGTTTTTTTGAGGAATTCAATACATGACATTCCTCAGATTGCTTGGAAAAAACTTCACAGTTGTCTGTTTTTATCTCCTTTGGTGGTGCAGCAAGTGGCACAGAAAGCCTGGTCATAGCAAAAGGCAGCCCTGTGATCCCAACTGCCCAATCAGTTTTGCAGGTAACGAGTAGGTTAAAATACTTTGTGGAAATATTTTTTTACAATACTTGCTAGCAAAATGGGCTGAGTGATGCTGGCACATCTGTGAGATTAATGGTGTCATGCTTCAGTGATGATGCATGATAAAATCCTGTCAGCTCACTCACAGAGTAGGCGAACCAAAAATTAGATGAACATAACTACAGGATCAGTAAACACAGGCAACGTTACTGTACCCAAAGGGTCCCCAGCGGTAACTAAAATCATGGCCCGCAGGTAATTTGCACAGGGAGACACTTGAAATTACACGCTGGGACCGCAATCTCTGCAACTAATTTAATTATCCCTGGGACCACTGTCGTCTAGCCCAGAATAAAATATTAGGGTTGACTTTGAAACACGAATAATGCTGATTTGTCACGGTTCAGGCTCGGAGCAGGTCAGTGCTACCGGCTGCGGTGCCGGTGCGCGTTGTCCCCCGGTTCTGCCGGATCCGAGCCTCCGAACCGCGGCACGGCCGGCAGCCTCCATCTCCTCCCTGCGTGCCGCGGGGGACGGCGCTGCCTTTCTCCTCGGGGCGATGCAGGAGCAGAGCGGAGGGAGGCTTTCCCCTCCTATCCCTCAGCGAGGCATCACGGTGGGAGACACAGCTGGAGACCCCTGGGGCTCACGGTGTTGGCTCAGCATCGGCTCTGGCACAGCAGGGTCAACACAGGCATGTTCGTGTGCACGGCCCCTTTGTGATGAGGGTATTGGACCTTTAAAATAATGTGTCTTATCCATCACTTTAATGGCTGTCAGTACCAGAGTACTGTCAGCTCTTTAGAAGCAGCCCCATAAAAGTTCTCCATTAGACTATTTGTAGATTAGTTGCCCGAGAAAAGCACTGTCATGTGTCAAGCATCCGCAAAGTGGACCAAGGTGAATAGTGGTTTTGCCTGCAAAGGCTTTTTCTTCTAATGGGGGACATCTAAAAAGCAGATGGATTCTGAGAAAGAAAACCTGCGCTGATATGACAGCTTCTGAGGTTGGTAATAGATAAGCGCTGGAGGCAGAGCTTCCGGGTGGAAAAGATTTTTGGGGAAAAATTGTGACGTGGATGTACAGTGATAGAGTTTATTTATAGAAATGGTTAGTTGCACCTTAAATTAAAAAAAGAAAAATCTTGAAAGAAAACACTATCAAGGAACTTGATTACCGAAAATGTTTTATGCCACAAACGGTTAAGTGCAAGCAGCTGCTGAAGTACCTAGGATTATCATAATAACATGAGCAGCACTGGTTTATATTCCACCTTTCATCATTATAGAAGAATACTG
This sequence comes from Fulmarus glacialis, assembly GCF_000690835.1. Classification (NCBI taxonomy): domain Eukaryota; kingdom Metazoa; phylum Chordata; class Aves; order Procellariiformes; family Procellariidae; genus Fulmarus; species Fulmarus glacialis. Next base: position 43,683 of record NW_009208551.1, read on the forward strand.
TCCTTGGGGGATACATGTGAATAGCCTTTTTATTACCTTTTAAAATGGGTTAAAATAGTTCAAGGTAATTATCCTTGCAATTTTATTTGCCCCTCTTTTAACACTTCTACTTCAACATCACTTTTATTTTTTTATTTTCCCCCAGCAAAGCCTCGCTGTTTACTGGACTTTTCAATTGTAAATAGTAAAGTACATCAAAGGAAGAAGAGACAGAGAGATTAATGCTGCCCTCTGATGCAAAAGCTGTCTTGTTAAAAAAGAATAAATAACTGCTTGGCGGTAATTATTCAGCTCTTCAATGTGTAAAAAGTGGTAAAATATAAGATGCAGGTGTCAAATGCTGCCACTGAGCTGGTTAAACTCAGAACCAAACTGCCAAATGTGTTAGGTGCCTACAGGCTGCAGACGTGGGTGTCTGTGGGGTTTTCAGAAGCGTTGGAACAAGTTAGCTGGTAAACCACCACCGAGGTCAATATATATCAAAGCTAAACTCTGTGTGTGAGTGTTAAGTGGTTGTAATATCAAGTGTCTAATCTTAAAGAGTAATAAAGAATATATGTAAGCCCATCAGTCCCAAAGGATTCTTTGGCTTTTACCCTAACATCCCTCAACCAAACCAATATGATATATGGAGCTAAGAGAGTGTGTCTATCTCCCTTTTTCAGCCAAGGTTACTATCAGCAGTAGATGCATGGGAAGAGGTCCCCAACCAATAAGTACAACATGAACCTGCCCCGGTCTGTTTTGGTAAGCCAGGAGGATCTTCTTACAGCCTTGGTCTTCTCCAGTGTATCCTGATCTGGAAATCCCAGATGCCTTCAAATGACTCTGTTGTACCTCTTTTCTTCAAAGGCTGAACAAGTTATGGAACCCATTGTTTTACTTTTCATAACAAAATGAGAATGACTTACAGCCTGGGAATCCCCAACAGTTTTAAATGGCACCCATGTACTAGGGCTTCCTTTATAGAATCACAGGGTCATAGAATAGTTTGGGTTGGAAGGGACCTCTAAAGGTCATCTAGTCCAACCCCCCTGTCATGGGCAGGGACATCTTCAACTAGATCAGGTTGCTCAGAGCCCCGTCCAACCTGACCTTGAATGTTTCCAGGGATGGGGCATCTACCACCCCTCTGGGCAACCTGTGCCAGGGTTTCACCACCCTCATTGTAAAAAATTTCTTCCTTATATCTAGTCTAAATCTGCCCTCTTTTAGTTTAAAACCATTCCCCCTTGTCCTGTCACAACAGGCCCTGCTAAAAAGTCTGTCCCCATCTTTCTTATAGGCCCCCTTTAAGTACTGAAAGTCCGCAATAAGGTCTCCCCTGAGCCTTCTCTTCTCCAGGCTGAACAACCCCAACTCTCTCAGCCTTTCCTTGTAGGAGAGGTGTTCCATCCCTTCCAGCCACCCACCTCATTGCTGAAAGAAGGAACATAAATACTACTGGGAGCTCCTTGCAGGTGTGAGGACTGGTATGGAAGAAAATGTGAAATAATTTGTTGAGTGGTACACAGGGAAGTGACTTCATGGACTGAGAGTGAGATCCAACTTCCCAAGTCTGTACAGGACTTTGAAAGTGGGAAACAAAACTAGTAGCAGAAGGCTGTAGAAAAGAATGAGGTGGTCAAAAGAATAGAGCAGAAGACGAGGTTTGCAGCAACGTTTTACTGTCTCCATAAATCTGAGAGTGCTGAGCAATGTGACCCATGTGAAATGGGAGCAAGATGGTAGTTCTGCTGTGAAGGACTTGAAAGCCTTCCAGAAAGTCAAGGCGTTTCAAACAGGTTATTGAGTTTCTGTTCTCACCCTGGCCACAACACAGAAGTAATATAAAAATGTAGAGGTGACTTGTTCTCTGGTCTGAATCAGAACCAAGGGGTAAAAGAACATTTACAGGATTTAAGTTCCTGATCACTGGCCAGCTAATAGAAATGAACAAATAGGAGAAAACTATTTCACAAATATTTGTTTGACTTTGAAAATCAACCTTGATTTAGTTCCGTTCTGTATTCTTTCATCTTCTCATAACATTAACATTTGAACACTCAAGCTTCCCTAGTGAGGATATGCAGAAAGAGCAGAGTTCGAGCTCAATTATTTACTTGTCCAATTTAAATTTTGCTTTTGGCCATTCTAAATTCACGGCTTGCTTATAGCACGTGAGCGGCATTCTATTGTTCAGTTTTTTGGTTTTTTCATGTTTTGAACATATTTTGTTCAAATTTGAGTAAATTGCTGAGGCTACAAGAAAGTAAGCAGTGCTGGTGCTGTCTAATTTTATGGCACAATATGCTCCTTATGCTTCATGTTACACAAGAAAGTAAGAAGAGCTTGCAGACCAGAGTTGCACAACACAAATTATTTTGTAGGGATACTGGAAAACACAAGTAATGTTAGTAATATGCAAATGCAGAGTGAGGATGTGTGAAGGATGTGAAGGTAACAGAGCAAAAGGTCCTCTTCAAGTAAAAGTAAGGAGCTAGTGCAAGGTCAGAAATTGTGGCAGGTGGTGAAGTTATTAAAATATGTGGAAAGACAGAGGGTGAGGAGAGGCAGGTTTGCCAGCTGACATGTTTCCCCATCAGACTAAAGAGGTGACAGGAAAGGGACAACCAATCAGTGGGAAATCAGCAAAGGGAAAATAAAATCTAGACGTTTGTTTCCAGCACTGGCAATTCATCTCAGCAGCTTCTTGCCAGGTACAACCCCTGTTCCCTCTGTGAAAGGAGGAGGAGTTGATGGGCCCAATACCCAAGTTATAGCCTCCTGAGATGACTGTGGAGGTATCTACAGAAAGCGTGACCATGCAAAGGTAAATGTTGTCTTCCCCTGCTCAGATGGTATCCCTGATTTGCACTGACTTACAGTACATACTCCTGAGGCAGAATTTTTTTTTTTTTTGGTTGTTCTTTGCTCAGCACAAAGCCTGGGTCTGGCACTGTGACCATCGCTGCTCCCATAGCGCAACTAATAACAACAGCAGTGTAAAATAAATAGTTATTTGAGGCTTGATGATTGGAGAAACGTCCTCAGCTGCGTGCCCTTGGTTTTGCTGGGCTATCCACTACTGAACTTTGCCAAGAAGGTTGCCCCAGACACCTGGCAGGTCCTCGTCTGCATAAAGTCCTCCCTGCCATGGAACCATTTCAACAGCCCAGAATAATAAATTTATTTCAGTTTATTCCCATGCTGGTCGTGCTAGGAGGTCTCATCTGCCCATGCTTTCAGCCTCCACTCTGATCTTAGGGCTTGCCAGGACCATGGCAATCTGTGCCCACATTACCTGAAGTGTGGAGTCAGTTTAGGCAGAGATAAGTGTGGTTTTTTGATATTGGGAGTATATACTTTTACATAAATAACCGGTATACTGTTTGCTCATAGGAACATTACAAATATTGCACCATTTTTAAAAAATTTTACTTTTTGGTGGGATGAGTGATAACAAAGATTCAGTGGTCTTAGGAGGGAAACCCTTCTTCATAAAGAACCCAAAAGACAAGTGCAAAAATCTCTTCTTCCTCATCAGATAACATCTTAGTGTTGGCTCCTGTAAGGATGTCTACTCCCAGGAGAAGGGTCATTAATTTTAACCGGATCACGCAGGGTGACGTGCACCTGCAGTTACTGCTGAATAGACGGGGAGGTTGTGTGGACCAAATAAAATTATCCTGAATATCCAGCTGTACGGAAATGATTCTTTACCTCCCTCAGATAGGCTGAATCATAGACTCAAATCTTACAAAATCAAAGATAATCTGTTTTTGATGTACTTCTGTTGCTGTTGCTCCTCTTGCGGCACTCTGTCCCCCTGCGTAGTCAGCAAAAGGAGGAAAATTAACTCTGGGACCGTTCTGTAACTTTGGCAGAATTAGCAGAAACTCCTTCCAGAGCATCAGTGTCTCTTGTGATCCCCTTTGGCCATGCCACTTCTCCTCTGAAACTTTTGAGTTTCACATAGCTTAATGTGGGGACGCAAAATGAGGCGCTCTATTTTTGCTCTTTCTCGAATTATTTTAACGAAGCCACTTTTCTCATCTGACGAGCTCTGCAGCATCCACTCGAGCTACCCCTGATGTGAGTTATTTTGTTAATCGCCTGGGTAACAGCATGGTGAAAGTGTCACAGCCACCTTTGAGTTTCGCCCTCACTGCAGTGCAACTTTAAATGCTGGAAATCAGAGGGAAAATGCATCAATCGGATAAAAGAACAAATGGGATTAGTCATATGGGAGCAGGGCTGAAGTGTGGGGTTCAGACCTAGCCTTCAATGACAATATTGCTGACCCCAGGCCATCCAGCGTCTAAGTCCCGAAATCACAGGAGCAGCTGGAAAATATATATAGTCATCCGGGGTTATTTTTATTTGCCTTCTCGTTTTGAAGTCTTTGTGCAGAGGCTCTGTGTTTTCACTCACTTCGTATCTGCAAACTTCTCTCCGGAGTCAGGAGGGATGGAAACTTGGCTTTTCATTAGAAAAAAATGGGTGTGGATGTTCACACGCACTCTCTTGGTACCAGCCGCTGGCTCTTCAAGGAAATCTCCAAATAGCAGGAGACTTCTGATAAACTCGTAAGAGTTATAGTTGCTGCTCTAAAAACTGCAAGATTTGGCCAGAAGTGAGGACTGCATGCTGTTCCTCCTCCCACCTTTATGGTTCATTTAATCTGATCAGATTCCAGAAACTCTGATAATTAAAAAAATCTGCTCTCATCTTACCCTCTGTCCCTAGAAAAATGAATGAAAGGCCCTTCTGAACAGAAGAGGAGAGAAATTTCTCCATCTTCCTCTTTATTGTGGCACCTTGGCACATCAGCTCTCTGGCATTTAGACTCTTTTAAGAGAATTCTTTTTGCCCTGCAAATGATCCCTAGCTCCACAGAGATTTCTGATATTTTGTCTCGTCACTGATGAGAAAGAAATGTTGGAATGCCAAACTCCCTGAAAATTGTTTTTAACACCCCAAAAAAGTATCAATAGTCTTTTAAAAAAATATAAAATACTAATATACAATATAAAACTTTTACTTAATATAAAAATAACCTTTTATTGAAGTGTTTTGTTCCAGATGGTTATTTTTACTTCAACTTTTATATTTATAAGTGCTATATTTTGATTTATACTGTAATGTAAACGTCACATAAATAAAGTCGAAACTGAAATGCATGGCCTTATAGGAGCAATGTGTTCCAGTAATCTCTCAGTGAAGTTTTGACAAATGCAGTATTGTTTGGAAAATATTTCTCACAAATGACTGCTAATTTTCAATCACCAGCAGTTCACTTCTTTTCAGTGAAAATGGATTTTTTTAGAATACAATATAAGAAAACTAATAAAAACACCCCTTTCCCTGCCACTGCTGAAAAACTTAAGATATTTTTTGGCGGATTTTTACAGCAGTAATGTCTGATTATAAGGACCAGAAGGTCTTTTTGCTTTGCCTGTGAATCTTTTTGCAATCAATAAGGTGGGTATCTTGAGCATCAGGTTTATGCAAAGGCTAGAGACGACCACCTGTCCGCTCTAGTGTTTGTCACTGCACTAATAGACCAGTCCTACAATTCACAAAATGTATTTTCACTTAAGTTTGGGGCAATTTGAAAGCTGTTTGTACCCTTTCAGTTATAAACTGAAGTAGGATTCTGTCTGATTTTCATTTTTTGCACCTCATGTAATTTTTTTTTAGTATGGATATTTGAGTTATTATGAAGTACTAGGTTCTGTGCCCCTACAGAGACTTTCTAGCTTTTCTTATGAAAGTCAGAAGAGTTAGCTCTCACTTGTATTAGCAATTCTGTTTTTTAGTGCAACCTCAGAAATGCAAAAGTGATTACACAGATTTTTAGTGAAACCATGGAGTTTCAGGAATTTAAATACAAATTATCATTAGGGCATTTATATGTCTCTTTGGTGTGTGAATATGAAGTCTCTTCTGTACATACACAGAGGTCCTGCACAGACACAGGGAATGGAATCGCTTATAGGAGGAAGACCAAATTTGAAAAAACATAGCCCAGGTCTGTCTTTTCTCTTGAAGGCTCTTTTGCAAGTTGTATTGTCTCCGTCCTCTTTTCTTTCTTAATCTTTCCTATAGAGTATAAGAACCCAATAATGTTCAAATGCACTTTGCAAACTCCTAGTGTTCATATAGTTCCCAAATTAGACATTATAATGAATTCACTCCTTCAACTATTAATGCTGTTATTTTTACCCACTGAACTCTGACACATGGTTATTATGTTTAACTTCATTTTTGATGGGTGCAAAGCACCCAATACACCTACAGACAGCATTGAAATCTGTAGTGTTCACAGACTACAAAAATCTTGACAGGGCTATGATCTCTTTGTTCACTTCTCACATTTTTTTTTCCGTTTTACGGTCGTGAAAGTTGCACTTATCTGTTCTTTTCACTGAAGTAATGAAAGCAATGTATTCATTGAACTTGCTGTATAACGTTGATAGCTGTGACGGTTGAGCACCAGAGTTTGAGACCTTTACAGCCATCCAATAGGTCTGTGGTTTCTATCAGCAACAAGTGTTTCAAACACTGGTCAAGGATAGTCTATTTAAACATCATACAGCCAAACAGCTCTTATTGCACACTGCGGAGAGCAAAGAACACCTCTGCCTACAAACACCTCCTTAGGTCTTTCAAGATGTTATTTTTTGCTCAGCCTTTTGAGACACAAAAATTGCTTTTATGGTTTTCCATTGTATTGTCATCAAAGGCACGTTAATTGGTAAGCATTAAACAGTTAATTTCTGTTTTGTAAGATTTTCTTAAAAGTAAAATTGCTAGATTTCTAATATATTGTATTTTGATATTATGCATATTAAAACAGCGAGGTGTAATGCATTAACCACACCATTATCGAAGCAGCAGTTGGGTGAGCTTCTTCTGGCCAATATGCTGCCCTCCCCAAAGGTTTCCTTGAGGGACCAAAAGCTGTCTGCTTACGTGGGCCAGGACAACCAGGGAACCCTTTCACACCTTTTGTGGACTCCTCTGTAGCCTGTTAATGGTGTATAATGGTATCTGGGACTTGTTGGCTGTGATGTTCATCTGCTGTCAATTCAAAAGTTATAAACCTTTTGCTGTTGTCATTGATCTGTCTGTTGAGAGAGAGAGGTACAACTGTTCTCAGGTCACCTCCTTTGGCAAAACGGGAAACATATCCTCATCACAAGAATTGTTTTTAGGAACAACCCAATAAAGAGCTATTTCTGATTGGCTCCACCCTTCAGGGAACATTTCTTTCTGAAAAATTATTCTGAACAGATAATAATTTTGTACATGTCCAAATTTCCTTCGCTCAGCTCATTTGTCTCTTACATGCTTTACATGAGATAAACATATATTTTTTGGTCACCTTGCTTCAGCTGTGAAAACAGTTTCTTTGAGAAACCAAACAAAAGGAGTACCTGAAATGCTGAGAATACTTTGTTATACTTTTTGAAATCAAATGTCTTAGTTTTGTTGTCATATGTTGACTGTTCATCAAAACATTGACCCTTCCATGATGTGTGTATGGTACATAGTATTGGATTGTATTTCCAAAGAAAATGGAGACCCAGCATTTTTGGAGGGTTTTTTCTCAGGTTACAAAAAAAGGCTTATTAATTGTGTTATAGACCTTGGATGGGAATGTTGCCTCTTTTCAGGAAAAGAAAAGCAAATAAAGCTCTTTAAAACCGTGTTACTCTGTTAGAAGTACATCGGGTTTGGTAGTGTGTACAGATGACAGTGCTCACGTATCTGGAAAGTTCAAGCTTTCTAACTGGAACTTGTCCAAATTTCCTTCGCTCAGCTCATTT
>NW_009208552.1:0-2963 GCF_000690835.1 Fulmarus glacialis
CGTCGGCAGCCCGGCCTGGGCGCCCCTCGCTCCGGGGCAGGGCTGCGGAGCCGACCTCCCCCGAGGCGCCCGGTTGGGCTGACGTGGTGTCTCTTTTCTCTGCAGGTGAAAATGGAGTTCAGGCTCGGGAAGGTCAGCGGGGGTGTGTGTTTGTGATGGTCGAGCAGTCTGTGCCCTCTTAGGAAGCAAATTCATCTCCAGGAGCTGTAGAGCAATGTAAGTTTGACGGATTAATTTATATTTTTTTAGGCTCCGAGGGAATATTTGAAATCCACCCTCCTCCTTTGTCCTTTCTTTACTAATTTGTCTCAAGGCCCTTCGTCCACTCTTTATCTTTGGCTCTTCAGCTGCTAAAAGTTTTTTTTTGTTCTTTAGCTTGTCACTTTTTCAGTCTCTTTCAGTGCCTGCACCAGCAATGTTGTTTTTCAGCCTCATCCCATTTAGGCAGTTTTGAGTGTGGTGTTTCTAACGTTGATTTGAGGCAAAATATTTACTACACACATCAAAATAGGGCATGATTATGTCAGACTTCAAAAGCGTGAATGCCTGTTTGACGTGTCCTTAAACGCTTGTTCTTTTTTGCTACACAGCGGTAGTCGGAGGCAGGGTCTGCCATAAGCGTGTGTGAAGGGAGGGCGTTGTGAACCACCCTGAATGTAAGTGACAGGCTGGCCATGGTACTGCTGTGGTACTTAAATTTCATTCTGGGATAGCTGCTTTGTATTGTTTAACTGTTTGGAATATTGAGTTAATCCTGCGTTGGAGCTAACCATAAGTAACTAATTTAACCATTAATATTTAACCATTATAATAGTAACCCTATTATTTGTTTCAGCAACTTTTAGTGCTGTATGCTTTTTGGCATATTGCACTATATTTCTGTGTTTAAAATGCTCTCTGTGCAATTACAGTGGGATATAAACAATGTTTTGAGGTCAGTATACCTTTTTATAAGAATTGACTATATGTCCTTTTTACTTAGCAGCCGCAATGTCAAATAAGGAGGTGAAGGCAGCATTAAAGAGTGCTAGGGATGCAATACGAAATAAAGAATATAAGGAAGCCTTGAAACACTGCAAGGTAGTTAATTTTTTACTTGGAAGTTAATATTTTTTGCTTGTTTTGTTTGCTGCTCCTATACCCCTACAGCTGTATAGTAATGCAGAGTGTGGAGTATCTTATTGATGTAATAGCTGAGATTGATTATCAGATTTAACTTCATTGGTGTTCATGTTAATTGCCCACAGGTAAACCTTTATTCCCCTTCCCTTTTGCATTTGCTTATGTGTGGCAATAAGAATATTAAGTCTAGAACGATAGTGATAAAATCGATTTCTAATGCAGATCTCGACAGGAGTGCTTTAATTGCTGAGCTACAGATATGGTTACTGGCAGAATAGTTCAGATATAAAGCATTCTCTGGCATAAAACGCTGAAGTTATTAATCTTAGCCTTTTCCTAAATATGAGTTAACTTCTAATATTACCATACAGAATAATTCACCAAACTGTAATGATAAAACTCATGGATCTATAAAATGGATTTCATTCGTCAGTTTCACTTAAAATTGTGTATTTCTAGGCGGTCTTGAAGCAAGAAAAAAATAACTACAATGCTTGGGTATTTATTGGCCTGGCAGCTGCTGAGTTAGAGCAGCCTGATCAGGCCAAAGGAGCGTATAAGAAGGCTATTGAACTTGAACCAAACCAGTTACTGGCGTGGCAGGTACGTGAATGTCCAGATTCGCTTCTTCTTTCTCTGAAAAGTGTCACTATGGAGTTAAATATGGGAACAAAGCAGAGTTGAGACTTGCATCATGTTTTCTTGAGGCCCTTAGTTTTACTGAAGCTTCTGAGTAGCTGAGGTTCGTATTATTTGTGTGTCCAAAGTAATGCGCTGGGTGGCTGCCTGTGTATAGCACAGGGAACTTTAGTGCCAGTATATTTAAGTTTGTACTTCTTGTGTAGGCTAGATAGCAGTGAAACATGCAAGGGAGAACATGAATTGAAACAGATACAAATTTGTCCAATTTCCATGCTTGTAGCTCAAGAAACATTTGACAATGTTTCTCATAGGAGAAAAAATGTTTTATCTAGTAACTTATTTTTGCAGCTTCTAGCATCAAGTGGATTGTTACTGAATCTTTTTTTATGTTACTTGAAAACAATAGTATACATTTAAAATGCCTGTGTGCTGGGTGGTGTGTGCATCACAATCTATAACAATATATAGTTAAAACATACAGTTGTGTTATTTGGAGACCTGTGAAGTATAGGGTTGCATATTAGGTCTGTCTCTCAGATACCAACAATCGATATTTTTCTAAGCTAGTAAGGTTATGAGTATTTTCATATATAAATAGCTTTTTAAAGTATCACTGTTGGTGCCTGATTTCAAGTTATATTGAAATTTCCTCCGTTTTGCAATCAGATTCTGGCTTTCAGTATGATACTTGGATATAGATTTTTTTATCATATCATGTAGTGTGCAGACAAGATTATGTAATATATACAGGTTTCAAGTAGTCGTTGGTATTGGTTAAGTGTCATGGTTTAACCCCAGCCGGCAGCTCAGCCCCACCCAGCTGCTCGCTCACTCACCCCCAGGTGGGATGGGGGAGAGAGTCAGAAGAGTAAAAGTGAGAAAACTCGTGGGTTGAGATAAAGACAGTTTAACAGGTAAAGCAAAAGCCGCGCACAAGCAAAGCAAAACAAGGAATCCATTCACCACTTCCCATCGGCAGGCAGGTGTTCAGCCATCTCCAGGAAAGCAGGGCTCCATCACGCGTAGCAGTTACTTGGGAAGACAAACGCCATCGCTCCGAATGTCCCCCCCTTCCTTCTTCTCCCCTAGCTTTTATTGCTGAGCATGACGTCATATGGTATGGGATATCCCTTTGGTCAGTTGGGGTCAGCTGTCCCGGCTGTGTCCCCTCCCAGCTCCTTGTGCCCCCCCAGCCTCTC
>NW_009208552.1:3015-13212 GCF_000690835.1 Fulmarus glacialis
AAAACATCCCTGGGTTATCAACACTGTTTCCAGCACAAATCCAAAACAGAGCCCCATACTATGAAGAAAATTAACTCTACCCAGCCAAAACCAGCACATTAAGAAAGTGAGGAAAGCTTTTAAGTTAGAATAAATAGATTCATAAGGCTGTAGAGAAGTACCAACATAGATTCTGCTCAGAGATTAATACATTACTAAACACTTGACCCCCCTGAAGGCAATGAAATAATTTTTGTAGGCGGTACTCGCAGTGTTCTCCTAACATAACTGTTGACATCAAATGTTACTTATTTTTTATCTTTTTTTTTTTTTAAAGGGATTAGCAAATTTATATGAGAAATCCAACCAAATAGATGTCAAAGGAGACTTAGCAGATGTGTACCAAAAGCTCTTGGAACTCTATGAAAGGTAAAGAATATTGAATACCATAATTCAGTCTAACGTTTCTGGTTCAGTGAATGCCATTGCTCATACATAGGATAGTCTGCAAGTTTATTTTTTTTAAACCCTTGTCACATCAGTGCGGGTAAGCACTTGTTACTAAGGTTTTCTGTACCTGTATAAGGATTCTTGATCCTGTTCCTTTTGACAGGGCAAAAACTCTTGGAGTAATTGTACTTGAGGTTAGTAGATTAGAGAATTCTAATGTTGCCCTGTGTCCTCTGTCTAAACTCACTGCCTTGAAGCATTTGGCTCTGATAGTTCATTGTCTGCATTAATAAGTAGGCTTATTTTTCTCTGCTTTTAAGATCACAGAATATATGTCATCTGATTCATATAGGTACAGTTCTAAACAAATCTAACTCTCAGCTGTCACTGTAGCTGACTGGAGTGTTTGATTTGTTTCCTTAATTTGAAAATTGTTCAAAAAGAAAAGCACAATCCCTTAAAGTCATTTTTTTAAACTCAGTTACAGTGGCAATGAGTAAAACTTTTAGGACAATCTGTAGTATTTATTCTAAATATTTGTTTGGCAGCTGAACCTACTAAAAAATTATTTGTCAGAATTAGAAAAATGTTACACTGTTTTATGGAAAACTTAGCTTGTTTGTGTGGGATTTTCTTCCTCCTTTGTAGTGGTGACAAGCAGAAATGGTGTGATGTATGTAACAAGCTTGTGGAACTATATCATCAAGAAAAGAAATATTTAGAGGTGGGTTGACTACTTTACTTTCCGTCTTCTGATCAAATGGGAATTTCTTGTTAGAACTAGCTACTTTTCATCAAGGAATCCCCAATTTTTTGGGCCACAGACCACTTAAATTCTTCTTGTGGACCAGTACCAGGAGGAACTGATTTTAACTATATTCCTGTCTTTTCCACTGCGTAAGACTTGGATGCCATCCGTTAAACTGACAAAACTTGACAAAGGTTGTTAGGATATTACAGGCTGAAAGGGTGCAACTTCCCCCTCTTCTGCTTTATTTGTAGGAGTCAAGCATGATCCCAAATGCACATTTATATGCAGTATGTGCGAGTTGGGTGTCCTTTGCCTAGCTTGGCCAGATAGAGGTATCTGGTTAGCCCTTCACTGGTGTGGTGATCCTGGACTGTCCCTGATATTTCGTGCCAGAGGGTAAGGTGGAATTTGTATGCAGCCTGAACATGATAGCCTGTGGCTTACATATTGCATCGCATACGCAACGATAAGGACATGCAAAGTGGTCCAGGGCAGCCCAGGCTTCAGCCCTCCCAAAGTCTGTGTCAGCATGACCCTTGCAGAAATAGTCATGGCTCTGGTCAGCTCACCACGAGGTGGAGCTGTTAAATGCCTGAATGGTTCAACAGTAACATTGCCTATAGTCTCTCTAGTAATGTTACAGGATACATATTTCTGCTGTTATGCTGTTCTCTTTGAAAAAGGTTGCTTTCTTATAAGGTGGTGCATGGTCTTACTCCATGTCACCTTCTCCCCTTTTCTCCAACAATGGAAGATGAAAAATTTTACATATCACTTAGCATCAGGCTCAAGACTATTAATTACTTCCAAAGCCTCTTTGTATACCAGTTTCTGAAACTAAATTGAATGTTAATAGTTTAGCATATGAAGGCAGACTTGCTCTATGTGCAATAGGAAACCACAAATTAGGCTTCAGGGTCCTATTTTCTCTTTTCCATTTCTGTTGATTTTTCCACACTGGAATTTCAACAGGTACTGCTGCTGTTCTTCTGTTTCTGTTCATAGTGCTGTAGATCCAACAAGGCTTCCATTTTTTCTTCAAAGTTTATTGGAGGACTGTTTAGGTCTATTTTTACTGTTGATTTCCTCCAGGAGCCAGAGTCAGAATTCATACTCTTGATGTTACCTCTCTTATTTACTGTACCTTGGAAGGTGGGGAGGTCCCACACAATGCTTTGGGACTTGTTATTGCTTTAATCAGAAAGCAGGTAAATCTGGGTTGTTACTTCAAACGTTACTCTGTTGTCTACCCTAGTGTGGTAGAGTTGGCTGTAGTTGGAAAGCTTGTGTCAGACCTCCAGTTCTTTAAGGAGTGACAGCATGGCTCATTTGTTTCCTCTTGACAGGTGGCTGAAACATGGCAGAAACTAATACAAAGGAAACAAGAGGAAGGTGCAGAAAAGGCAGAGCTGCATCAACTTTGGAAGAAGATGATCCAGTTACTGAAAGACAGTACACAAAACCAGGATAATAAGACTGAGCAGTCGGTAATGTTTCTCACTCCTACTCATCTAGATACATATATATGCACAGTGCAGCTAGACTTCAAATGAAGCCTTAAAAACCATACAAATCTTGTGACTGCTTGTTTCATTAATGTGCAGTAGTACTAAAATTCTCAGGAAAAGGTGGGTGATTTTACCTTCTGACAGAAACTGAGGGTGCAGCAGCCTGAGATGGGCCTTAGGTGGAATAAGGCACCTAAATCCAAGAAGTCGTCCTGGAACTCTTTCATTAACTGCCTCCTAAGTTCTGCAGGAGTCCAAGTTTGCACTGTAGCATGGTGATGCATTGTTCTACCTCTGCATGTTATGAGAAGCATCATTCATAAGCATCGTTCATAAGCTTTGACAGAGTCTAGAATGTAGGTGTTCTTCAAAACAAGAAACTCCCTCCCGCTTTCTCCCCAGGGTGAAAGGTAGCTTTGCGCTGTTTCTCCTTTTCTTTCTACATAGTGCTTATCTTAGATAGCAATGTTTGGCTTCAAATTTCCCTTTCTCCCGTAGATTTTAAGCTCTCCCTTCTTAGGAGAATGTCAAAGCTAATTGGAGCAAACAGAATGATCATGAATTATACTGATCCTGTGTTCTCTATGGCCAAAGTTAATTTTGTTTTGTCTGATTTATCTGTTCTTGCAAGAATAACCTCATTCAATAGGAAGGGTGGAAATTTCCCATCATCAGTCTGCTTGATAGCAGTGCTCCAGAAAGGTGGAAAATACAAATTGAAATAATTTGAGACAGGAGAAAATTGAATCTGGATCTCTACTTCTTGAGAAGGCAAATGCTCTAACTTATGAGCTATGATAGAAAAGAGGTGCTGCAGGCAGCCGTGCTTTCTTTTTTGGGGACAAGGAGTTTAAAAAAGACAAACATTGCATAAATATCAGGAATGGGTTTCACATGCAGATCTACAGTTCACTTTGCTGCGTTTCTGAGTAAAGCATCTGAACCTGGAAGGCTGTGGCATTGAAGGCAGCATCCTGTTCAGTATTTCACTTGTGATGAACTATGGGCAGTGTTTTGTTTAGCATGCTTTTTTGGTAGCCTGCACTCTGTGGTGCCTGTGTTCTCCCATGGATAAGGAGTCAAGAAATAAAAGACTAGATTTCTAGACTAGAACAGGGGGTAGGCTGACAGCTAACCGTAAAGGATAGTAACCTAGGTTTGTGGTACCGAGTCCTTCTTTGGACTGGGATTAGATATGAAGAAGAATCTCTGTTCTTACAAATTTTGCCTTCCTTGTACCTTGTACCTTCCTACATTATGAAACAGTACATAGCTACTTCCTCTTGTATTAGACAATTAACGTGGTTTGGATCCTGTTTGAGTACTACTTCGTGGTAAGGAACTTGCTGTGTGCCTTGCTCTGTTCACAGTACTAGTGAACTTAATGAGTAGGATCCAGATAATAACATATAACTATCCACTTAGCTATGGAAGGGCTGGAAGGCATGTCCTGTGAGGAGCAGCTAAGGACTTTGGGCTTGTCTAGTTTGGAGAAAAGGAGGCTGAGGAGCGACCTCAGTGGTCTCTGCAGCTTCCTGAGGAGGGAATGTGGAGAGGGAGGTGCTGAGCTCTTCTTCCTGGGATCCAGGGACAGGAGCATGGGAATGGTTCACAGCTGCGTCATGGGAGGTTCAGACTGGACGTGAGGAAGCATTTCTTTACCGAGAGGGTGGTCAAACCCTGGAACAGGCCTACTAGAGAGGTGGTCGATGCCCCAATCCTGTCAGCGTTTAAGAGGCATTTGGTTAATGCCCTTAATAACATGCTTTAACTTTTGGTCAACCCTGAAGTGGTCAGGCAGTTGGACTAGATGATTGTTGTAGGTCTCTTCCAACTGAACTATTCTATTCAGTGAAGATAACATTTTCCTAGAGTCTTTGTTGCACTCCTAATTATTTCTTATTTCAGCTTTTGACTGCGTTTGAACATGCCGTGAACTCTGCTGACACTGTTCCTGGTGAAGACCACCAAAATCTTTACAAGGACTTTATTCAGTGCTTGTCAAAAGTAAGATTATGTTAATCTATCTTCATCAGAGAATAGATGTAATATTCCACCTCTGATAATTCACACAAATAACTACTTATTTTTTTCTTTTCAAGTTTCCTCATGAAACAGCTAGGTTGGAGAAGGCCTGTAATGATATGATGGCTTTGTATCCTACTGAGAGTTATCCTTTAGAAGTACTTTGCTTGCACTTTATTCAATTAGGTGAGTAGGATGGGTTTAGACATTTTTGGGGCTTAAAAGATTTCTTTTATAGTTAGTTTTGTGGCAATCTTTTTACAAGTTTTTACCCTTCACGACCCAATACAAGTGCACTATTTACTTTTATGTTATAGTTCTGCCTGTCTGGAAATGAAAAGTGTTTAGTCCTATGCTTTGCTATTTCCTAGCTCTGTAACTGAGTGGTGACTGTAAATTGGCAAAAAGCTTCTGCGAGTTAAGTCCAACTCTGGCAACGTACAAAGTCGCAGAGAACAAATACCTCACAAAACTCGAAAGCAGCCTCTCCAGATAAATGAAGATTAGTTTCTTAAGCTTAGAAGAGGGAATGGAGAATGTTAACCAGTGGTCTAAGGCTGAGATGGGCTACACTTAGGTTATTCTTGACACAGAAAATCTCTCTTGGTGAAAAAAACAGAGAAATATTTGTGAAACTTTATTCAAAAGAATGCCTGGTGAATAGGGAGTAAACAGATCTGTGTAAACAGATCTGTTTAGATACTTGTTCTAAGTGGAAAAGGAGAATCTCTGAGGGAAACAATCCAAATGTGGTGTGTTCAATAGTGCAGGGATCTGAAAACATACAACTGCTATTTTCAGTAGTTCACATTGCAGTAGTGTTGGACACTTTCTCAGCATTTTCAAAGATAACTACTAAATTTTGGTTTTTCATTTTATTGTTCAAGGCATCAGAAGTTGATTTTATTTCTTTTTAAAACAAGGAAAGAAGATCAGGAAAAAAAACCCTCTGGTTTTTATAGAGAGAAATAACTTTCAGCTTAGGTAGAAGAATGCCTTTTCCAGTTTTGAAGGTAGGCTTCGTGCAATGCCATAGCAACATAAAATAAAAGAGAATTTTTCACTTTGATTTGAAAGGATGGAGACAAATGAGGCCCAGACTCTCATTTCCACATGAGAATGCTTTACAGTTTGGAGAAACGTGCAGAAACTAATTTCCAAAGGAAAAGGAGCATCTGGTTGGCACAGTTCTTATATGCCAGTGCTCTCACCATCCCACAGCCATCTTGGGGTGAGGAGGATGATGTTTAGGTTTCAGTAAGGCTGTTTGTTTATATCTGAGTCATCCATGTCATAGTCTTTCACGCCCCAATCTTGCAGGCTTTTAACTCGGATGCATTATTAGTCACCTTTACCAAATGCAAACCAAAGGCAACCTTTATGTCAAACGAGTCCATAATTTTTTAAAGAAAACAGTAGTTCAAAGGCTGTTGCTGCAAGTCATAACTGTTGCTTTAAGCAAGGACTGCCAAGTCTACAATCACAGCCAAACATAGCTGTAAAACGTTAGTGGCATCAGTTAAAATTAAGCCAAGACATTAAATTACGTGGTTTCACAGCAGGACTGTTTCAGCAAACTCATCACAGCAAGTTTGTAGGTACACAAATGCCTGCTTTGGAAGGAAATTATTGTGGTTTATTTGAGGCAGATTTTGACATGTGGGCATTCAGCTGGGCTTACATGAAAAGCATATGAAGGAATTAGTTTTTATTAATAAAGGAAGTATACCTGCAGTAATTTAACATGAGTGGTTAAAAATTCAGATTTCAAAACTGACGGTTTATTTTGTTTGGTGGTACTGGGTATTTAGATTCCTACTTGGTTTTTGGGTTTGGTTTGGGGGTGGAGGGTGATAAGTATGTAGTACCTTTGGAAAAAATTTTAGTTAATAAATTCATTACTTTGAGGATAAGGGTCAAATTTATGTAAATAAGGTATGCTGTTGTATATTTTTTTTTTAATCTAAAACTCTATAAAATATTTCTTTTTCTGAAACTAGGTACTTTGTCGGAAGAGGCTCTGCACTGTTTTTCTAGGCTTTTGGAGATGGATGCAAGTAGTGGTCCAGGCATCATTGGATTTGGTATAAAATGCCTCCAAGAAAAGAAATACAAGGAGGCTGTTAAGAGTCTTACTGAAGGTAAATGTGTAATATGAGCTATAAGTGCTCTATAACTTGAACACCAGCTAGTTCATGCTGGATATTTTGGGAATGTTATAGTTGTGTAGTACTCTGCCAGTTCTGAGACCAGCTAGATTATAAAAGAATGCTCAACGCTTTCTCTGACTGGGGATTGAATTTTTTTTAAATATACCTTTAAGTATAACATCTCTGAAGTCTGTCCTTGCTGTTATAGTCAGCTCTGTAGTATTTTAGTGTGATCAACTTTAAACTTCTATTTAATCTGACTGTTATTGGGGAAATACCTAGAGGAAGCAGTAAATACAGCAATAGCAATTAATGCAGGAATGTGGAATTTATAAAGTAAAATATAATGCAGGTCCTCTAATCTAGTCACTGCATTTCTATACCTGAACAAAAATGACTTCCCTTTAAAGTTACATCATTTTAAGACCACTTTAACACTTATATTAGGTAAACACTTATACTGGGTATCTAAAGAGAAATATCGGAGGATTTTTTTTTTTTTGCAATAGCCAGAATTGCTGAAGAGTTGGCTTACTAATCTGTGATTATCTTGCTTGTATTGATATGGCAAAGCTCTTCGAAAATTGTTCATAAATATACTAGTGGAAAATTAAGACTCTCCACTCTCACTGTGCTGGCCATGGATAATTAAAAACTTCTTATTGAGAAAGCTGGGTAAATAAACATTTGGGATCTAAGCAATCAGAAGTCAGTCAGGCTATGCTGTGCTATCCTGCATCCTTTCACCCAGAAAGAATGTTTAGAAAAAGACTGTTTCTGAAATTGGATTTCGCAATGTTTTACAATATTCTACAGTAGCTTAACCACAATGAAATAACATGTCTTGCCTAAAATCTGAAATAAAAAATTCAGGTTCTTAAGAGGAAAAAGTCTTCCATGGAATGCAAATTTGTCTGGCTTAAATGGCCATTGGATGTTTTGACAAAACATACATCCTGTTTTTGACAAAAGATACATCTCCCAAATAGTTTTATTTATTTATTTTTACTTTTATGTGTAATGCTCTGCCCATGAAGGGGAGAATGCAAAGGGCAAGGCTCTTGGTATCAGCAGAAATGTATAAAGCTTGGAAATAATGTCTTTCCCAGTAAGCCAAGTGTTTGCATTTTAGGCATTGAAGCTTCAAGGCATTATTTAGTAGTAATCTCTCTCTCTCCCTCTCTCTCTCTCCCCCCTCAAATTCAATTTTATTACTGAATCTTTAATTAAGGCAAGTTTATCAGGAAGTTTCAGTGAAACACTCTTGCTCTCTTGAAGTTCTATAGGCCTTTTCTGGCTTCTAGGAAAAATTTTATAAAGTTATCTACAGGCTGCTGCTGTTAATGTCTGATCAAAGTAAAGGACTTTTTTTTTTTTTTTGAAACGAAAGTGCCCCTTAAGCCAGTGTTGTGTATTTCCTCACTTTTTCCCCTTTTTCTTTAATGTTACATGCAAAATTAAGTCTAACAGAGCCTTACATGCTTCTTAGTTTTTGCCTTACTGCATGGACGCCTGTATGCCTAAAAGTTTAAATAAGACTCAAAGAAGAAATCAGCTGCGTCTTATTATCTGATTCATAATATGTTTTTGATGGCATTGTATGGCAATACAGCATCTGCCAGCTACAGTGTCTTTGCAGCCCTAAGCAACTTCTTTTAGTGCCTTTTTTTAACTCTTCTCTTATTAGGTTTGCAGAAGACTAGCCAATGTCCAGCAGCATGGCGTTATTTGGCAGAGGCACAGATGAATATTCACAAACACAGGGACGCTGTCCTGTCCTGCAATCAAGGTAACTGCCTGCTAATTGAAAGAGCAATTGAGGGGGTATGCCATTTTAGGTAGTCCAGCCAATGTTGGGTTTGCATGGTAGGTCTGAGTTAGCAGCGGTCAGAGTCCTTTGCTTTTTGCAGTCTCATGGCTTGTGCTGGTGTCCCCTCCTTCTCTGGGTTTGTGACAGCTGAAAAGCACCTTGTGCTGCTTAGTCTCAGGAAAAGAGAAAATACGTGGCTAATCAGATCCAGAAAGCTGTCAAATGGTTAATATTTAGAAGGTTTGCACGTTCTGATGTTTTTCTTCAGCTGGTGGTTGACCAGCTACACCAAACAGCAGATAATTACCTGAAACCACAAGCGTAGGTGTCACAAATTTTTAGTCTGGTAGACTTCATATTTAGACTTAAAAGATAAGATTTTAATCAAGTTAATGTAAAATGCAGAAGTGTTGCGTAGTACAACTGACTGCATCTTAAGAAACCTCACTGAATGTAAATCTTCATCTGTGCTAGCTGGGAATGAGGGCAGTTATTATGATCTAGTGATGCATATCTAATCTGAATAGAGCCATTATCTGATGATTATAAATGAAGAGGCAGCCAAAGTAGACTTTTTTCTGACAGGGACAAATGCAATGAAAAACTTCTCAAGTAACACTTGAAGAGGTAAAAGTATGCAGACCTGGCTAAACAGTCATGGGCAATTATTAAAAGCAAGGGGAAGTACTTGCCAGCAAGGGAGATTCAAAAGGCCTATAAATTTGGGTGGAGGAAATACGAAAACAGAACAAAATAGGTAAAAAGCAATTTATTGCAGAAAGAATGAAAATGAGGTGATTCTTTTCCCATCTGTGTTCAGTGTGGAAGAGCTCAGGGTGACTTCTACACCATGACACTTCTTTTCAGAGGTTTCATCAAAGAACTTGTCTGTGATTATAGGAACTATGAGATATCGACCTAGGAATTGACCAAGGAACATAAAGATGAAATTGCTGAAGTATTAAGGGGTTTATGTAATTGCTTGCTTGAACTGTCTTGGCACCCAAATGCTTGGAGTAGATAGCGTGACCCTAACTTTTGAAAAGGGTTCTAGGAAAGATCAGGGAAACCACCACCAAGTCTGATATCTTTAGTGGTTGGATTAGTTAAAACTGAAAGAACAGAGTTAGGGAATTTATGTAGAAAAATTATTCTGGGGGATAGACAGCATGGCTTTTGTAAAGTAAAGTTGCTTTTTTAGAACTCCTTGAAGGAGTTTATGAGCACATGTGTAAGGGAGGTGTGATATAGTCTTCTCTGATTTCCAGGTGGTATTTGATAAGATATCTTACAAGACTGTTAAGGAAACTAGGAAGCCTTGGGTTAAGAAGTAGAGTTGTAGCGGTTTTTGTCAGTTTTAAGTAAGTGAAAAGCTAAAGCACAGTATAGCAATAACGTCAGTTTTCAGGCTGGAAGGAGATGTCCCTGACATTTTCACCGATACCTGTGTTGTTCATCCTCTTTTCTAGTCCTTTATGAACATTGAGTAATAAGGTTCTTTGACCATGGGGAGGTCTACACAGC
>NW_009208553.1:0-2736 GCF_000690835.1 Fulmarus glacialis
TCCCCGTTCTCCATCACTTGAATTTGCTCCTGGTCCTCAAAGAGTTTTAGCAAAGACTTTCTCCAGACAGCCCTTCCCAGCTCTGTCCCCGATCCACGTCCCCCTCCAGGGACCCACCCCTGGAAACATTCAAGGTCAGGTGTGATGGGCCTCTGAGCAACCTGATCTAGTTGAAGATGTCCCTGCTCATTGCAGGGGGCTGGACTAGGTGACCTTTAAAGGTCCCTTCCAACCCAAACTGTTCTATGATTCTATGATACTATGACGCGAGGCAACGTGGTCTCAAGGGGACTGACCTGGCCTTTGCCCTCTGCATTTTCTTGCCCTGCTTTTCTCCAAAGAGGAGGCTCCTGCCTGTGTCTGGGGGTGCACCCCCGTGTGTCTCCTCCAAGAATATTTGCTCCCATTCTCCAGCCAGGACCAAGCTGGGCAGAAACTGGAGACCTCCAACCCATCAGACCCAACTGTGCCACAAAAAGACAAGGAGACTCATATTCAAATGGACTATCCTTTTGCTGTTTGCTGGACTGTGGATGAGCATGGGAAAGTTGACCTTCCTAGAAGGTTTCTCAGCTCAAATCCAGATGATGAAAGGATGACCAGAACTCTGGTTCCTACTCTGCCATCTCTACCAGAGTAGGAAATGCACACATCGCCAAGCCCTTCATGCTACTAGGCAGGCATAGGATTGCATGTAGGGTCAGAAAGAAATTTCCAGACAGTCCTCCGGCTGGATATGTGCTCATCTGTCGGTTTTTTGGGTGTGGGGAGGGGGTGTTACCACTTCAGTCAGGACGCAGGCGAATTGAGACAACTTTCTGTTATTTGATCGTAGTTTTCCATGCCGGTTTGTCTGACTCTGCCTAAAGAATAAGGGAAGTGCTGCACCCTGCAAGAGAGGTTGGTCATCTGCAGGTGACAGTTTTGGAGCTTGTGAGTAACAGGAGGACAAACTGGCCCATCATTCGATACTGTGGGGGCCACAGCTTGTCCAGTGTTTTCTGTGTCTAGACCGACCTTTCAGGCAAGCTGTGGTTTGCCTTCTGGGCAGCACGATGCAGGTGACATTTCTGTGCAGCATATTCAGCTTTTTGGAGATGGCCCTTGAGGGCAGGTGAAACAACTGCTTCTTTGCAGGACTACTGCTTTAGAGTATTTTCATCAGTCTGTTTTAGTGCGTGAATCTGGGGAGAACAGCAGTGTCTGTAACAGACCTTTCCCCCTACATGGAGAAACACCACCCCACGATCACTGCATGCGATATGTCACAACACTCACACCGTGCTGCGGATGCTGGCGGCTTTGGGCACAGACTGACCCTGATCAGGAGGGTGACCAGTTAACCAGTCACCAGATCCAAAAGGCATGCAATCCTCAGACTACACAAGTGGGTTTCTTGTCTTGCTGCAGGCTGCACGGAGCAGGTACAGGGCTTCTGTCTGGGACCCCCAGGCATCCCCAGCTCATTAACAGCTGCACCTTCTAGTCCCTCCTTCACCCTTTTATCCTGACGCTCTGCTTTCGTGTCTTTTGCCTGGTAGTTTTTCCCTTTATTGTCTCACTAGTTTAACACTAGGCCAACTAGTTTTCTGCTTTCATGGTCTGCCATCTCCAACAGTTTCTCACTTTGTCACACGGTTAGTTGTCACACGGTTAGTTTACCCTCGAGCCAGGCTTGGTGAATGAGAACTTCTATAAGCAATGAGACACGATCAAAAAAAAGTCTATCCTCCCCACTGCCCACCTTAGAAATCTCTAGGCGGAGGAGGAAGAAGAACAGAAGGAGGAGAAGGAACACAAGGAGGAGGACAAAGAACAAGAGGGACAAAAAAAAGAGGAAGAGGAAGAACATGAAGAGGAGGAGGAAAAAGGAGAGGAGGAGGAGCAGGCGAACAAGAGGAGGAAGAAAAGGAACAAGAGGAGGAGTTGGAGGAAGAAAAAGGAGGAGGAGGCATAAAAAGACGAGGAAGAGGCATAAAAAGACAAGGAGGAGGAGAAGGAGAAGTAAGAGCATGAGGAAGAAAAGAAGGTGGAGAATGAGGAAAAACAGGAGGAAGAGGAGGAAGAGGAGGAAGAGGAGTAAGAACAGGAAGAACAGGAGCAACGGAACGAGGTGAAGGAGCAGGAGGAAGAGGAAAAGAAAGACATAGAGGAGAAAGAGGAGGGGAGGAGGAAGAATAGGGAGAACAGGAGAAGGAGGAAGAGGAGGACAAGGAGAAAACTGAGGAGGAAGAGGAGGAAGAAGAACAGGAGAAGGAGGCAGAAGAACAGAAGGAACAGGTGGAGAAGGAGGAAGAACAGCAGGAGAATGTGGCAGAACAGAATGAAGTACCAGAGAAGGAAAAACAGGCGGAAGAGAGTGAGGAGGTGGAAAAGGAAAAACAGCAGGAAGAAGAGGAGGAAGAAGACAGCAATAGAGAATTAATAGAATCATAGAATCATAGAATCATTTAGGTGGGAAAAGACCCTTAAGATCATTGAATCCAACTGTTAGTTAACACTGCCAAGTCCACCACTAAACCATGTCCTGAAGCGCCATGTCTACACATCTTTTAAACACCTCCAGGGGTGGTGACTCACCCACTTCCCTGGGCAGCCTGTTCCAATGCTTTCAGTGAAGAAATGTTTCCTAAGATCCAATCTAAACCTCCCCAACGCAACTTGAGGCCATTTCCTCTCGTCCTATTGGTAGTTACTTGGCAGAAGAGACCAACCCCCACCTCGCTACAACCCCCT
>NW_009208553.1:3369-4693 GCF_000690835.1 Fulmarus glacialis
TGAGAAATGAGCAAGAGGAGGAAGAAGAGGAGATGGAGGAGGAACCGGAGGAGAAGAAACAGGAGAAGGAACAGGAATAAGAATAGGAAGAGGAGGAGGAGAAGAAGGAGGCAGAAATATATAAGGAAGAATTTTTTTATGACGAGGGTGGTGAAATACGGAACAGGTTGCCCAGAGAGGTGGTAGATGCCCCATCCCTGGAAACACTCAAGGTCACGTTGGACGGGGCTCTGAGCAACCTGATCTAGTTGAAGATGTCCCTGCTCACTGCCGGGGCGTTGCACTACGTGACCTGCACTAGGTGACCTTTAAAGGTCCCTTCCAACCCAAACCACTCTATGATTCTTTTCAAAAAAAGGAGGAGGGGGGGACAGGAGGGTGAGGGGGAAGAGAAAGAAGAAGAGGAGGAGGAGGAATAGCAGGAAGAAAATTAGGAAAGAGAGGAGGAGGAGGAGGAAGAACAGGATGAGGAGGAGGAGAAAGAAAAAGAGGAATATGAGGTAGGAGAAGATGAAGAGGAGGAGGAGGAGGAGAAAGACGGTAAAGAACAGGAGGAGGAGGAGAAGGAAGGAGAAGGAGGAGGAGGAGGAGGAGGAAGTAGAAGAAGAGGAGAAGGTGGAAAAAGAACAGAAGGAACAGGAGGATGAGGATAAAGAACAGGAGGGTAAGCAGAACTGCAGAGTAACAGGAAGAGGAAGAAGAAAAACAGAAGGAAATAGGAAGAGGATGAGTTGGAGGAGGAGGAGGAGAAGGAGGGATATAAGGAGAAGGCCTAATGAAGAACAAGAAGAACACGAGGAGGATGAACATGCAGAGGATAAACATGCAGGGGCGGAGGAGGAGGAGGAGAAAGAGAAGGAGAAAGAGGAAGAGGAAGAAGAGGTGAAGGAAGAACTGGATGAAGACAAAAAGGAGGAGAAATGAAAAGAACAGGAAGAGGAGGAAGAACCGAGGAAGAATAGGATGAAGAACATGAGAAAGAACAACAAGAACTGGAAGAACAGTAGCAGAAGAACAAGAGGAGGAAGAGGAAGAACAGGAGGAGGAAGAAAAAGAGGTGGAAAAACAGGAGGCAGAGGAAGAACAGGAGGAGGAGGAGAAAGAACAGCAGGATGAGGAGAAGGAAGAGCAGGAGGAGGGAGGAGGAGGAACAGGAGCAAGAACAGGAGGAGGAGGAACGGGAGGAGGAACAAGATGAAGAAGAACAGGAGAAGGAGGAGGAAAAACAGGAGGAGTAAGAGGATGAAGAACAGAAGGAGGAAGAAGGGTTTCTACCGTCATGCGGTCGGCTGTTGGCCGTCAGCAGCAGGATGGCACAGGCTGT
>NW_009208554.1:0-1879 GCF_000690835.1 Fulmarus glacialis
CAGTGGAAGTGACATTGCGGTGTGTTAATTAATCCCAGGAACGTTACACTGCTGCCCAACAGCTTCATGCTGAAAATAACGGCAGCATTGTACTGTCCTGCAGGGAAAAGGCCAAGGCATTATAAAAGGGCAATTTTACATTTCATCCATCTTATCTAGATCTTTCATATGCAAACAATAAAAAGCTTAAGATAAGTTCAGCTTTGTTGTCTTTCGTAAAGAATAAGAAATAATGAATTTAATTCTCAATTAAACTTGAGGGGCAAGGGTGTTTAATTTAAAAAAACAAACAAACAAACATCCTGAAGCAGAAGGGTCGCATTCCACTGGCTGTGAACTAGAACAGTTGATCTTTGCCTGGCCATAGTTACATCCAAGCAATTGCAACCTGGTTATCTGAAGCACCAACAGCTTATCTACCTGAAGCAAGGCACCTCTCCTCTTGAAGAGCCGCAGCCAGCCTGGCACGAAGGCACCAGCAAGCAGGGGAACACGAGCCGTGCCTGCCTATAGAGCAGCAGCTCCCTGCGCAAGTGCACTTATCTCAGAGCAAGAGATAAGTGATAACACTTTAATACTGTTGGTACGTGCGAAGTGGCTCGAGCTAATCTGCAGAGACAAAGCAGCACATGGCAGCACCCTGGTGATCACTAGGTCACCCTGCCAGCTTCTGTCAGAGAAAAGTTCAACTTCCCACCAAAATAACCATACGATGCCTCCCACACCCCCTCAACACCTTTATTCCCATCAAGGACTTACAGCAAGCATTGGTCTTATTTGCTTTGACATGAGGATTTTGTGTCTTTGTGGGGTTAGAGTCCTCATCAGTCTGAAAGCACCAGCTGGCCCTGGCAAAGTCCGTACAGTCACCCAGACCCCTCAGCAGAGAGCTACGCTGGGGCCCTGTTTTGAGGCTTTCTAAAGTGACATTCAGTTTCAGATGGGCCTGGAGCTCAGCCCTCGGGGTTGAGGCAGCTGTGATGGAACAGCCCGAAGATCCTAAGAGCTAAACCACTGAGAGCCTCTCAGCCATTTTTCAAGTTCACAGCCAGGAGAGCAGATGGTATCTGCGGGTACGTTGTTAACTAGGACAAGGACTGGAACTTATCATGCTTCAGGGAACAGCCAGGCATTTTCTGAGATCAGGTAGAAACCTCCAACACCTGACAAGCATTAACTGTTTGCTGTCCCTTCATATCCAGCCCTGCTGGAGGCAGGGTCAGCAAAGCAACCAAAGGTTAGTAACTGCTCTAGTAACAAGTGGCAACTGCCACGATAACAACCGTGAGTCACAGCCCGCCAAGTCTTACCTAAGACATGACGTGAGCGCACCAGATCACTTACCTTACAGAGCTGGAAAGCAAAGGCTCAGATCAGAATTTTTCTCTGCTGCTACACAGCAAAACAGCGAGAGCTACATGCAAAAGCTGCAGTCTTGAACACGATCCAGCTGTTTAACACATTAGCCCTAGCGTAACGACTAACAGATTTACAAGAGCAACTTCACAGAGACTTGACAAATGGGAAGATTTGCTTTTACTGTCTAGGTCTTGCTTCCCCTATTAAATCTTTACTTTCCTCTGACCCAGAAGATTTGCTGCAACATTCCCCACTGCTCTCTCCCCATTTATAGATTTGGATCTACTGCGATGTCCCCTGAAGGGACACCACCAGTTTGATTGCACCTATTGGGTTCCCCGTCTGCAGCAGGTTGATATGCTCGAGACTGGAGATGTTACGGTGACCCAGGCTCTGGTTTAGAGACAAGATTCCATGCACAGCTTGACAAACCATTATGTATCACATCACTTAACATTAGCAGCCATCTCGGAAGTCTGTCAAAGCACATTTTGTTAGAAAAAACTTAAATCAAATATCT
>NW_009208554.1:1907-12061 GCF_000690835.1 Fulmarus glacialis
GATTTATACAATATAGTGTACTCCTTCTATTTAGACCCTATGCTTAGATTTTTAAGAGTCTTTTTACAATATTTCTTTTATTGATGAATAGTCCAGAAATTTGTTTTCTCTAAAAGACAACAAAAACTCCCCCCACCCTTCTTTTTTTCTGTGGCAACCAGTACTCACATCTCAACAGAGACAAATTCAAGCACAAACAGAAACCATACAATATAGTGTACTCCTTCTATTTAGACCCTATGCTTAGATTTTTAAGAGTCTTTTTACAATATTTCTTTTATTGATGAATAGTCCAGAAATTTGTTTTCTCTAAAAGACAACAAAAACTCCCCCCACCCTTCTTTTTTTCTGTGGCAACCAGTACTCACATCTCAACAGAGACAAATTCAAGCACAAACAGAAACCGTTTGTAGCTCCAAACAGCTGCAGTGTAACACTCAATTGCATTTTAGACCTTAAAACCAGAGGGAACCATTTTACCGGCCCTGCTGGACCTTCCTGCTTATTCAACACTCCTCCCAGTGCACATGAAACATCTCAGTGCAGCCACAGAAATGGTGGTTCATTCAGAGAAGGCACAAAATAACAACCCACAATACATAGACCAGGCTACAAATGAACCGACTGAAGCAAGATCAAAGAGAGCTGGACACAGCACGTCACAGTTTCATCCTCTCTCAGAGCCCACCGCACTCTTGCCTACAAAAGGCAGCAGTTCAAGCCCTCTCCTCATGGCCCAACCCTGGGTTACTGGGGCAGGCGAGTCTCCCACCCACCCAGACCCCCCTGTATTTCAGAATACACACTCAGGGAGGAGAACCTCTCTGCACAGCTATAATATAATGCATCAATTTCAATTAAGAAAAAAAAAAAAAAAAAAAAAAAGCCTTTCACCTACCTGAACTCATTCTGCCTTCCTTGTCCCAGAGTTCGTCAGCCTTGCACCTCACCACCATGCAGTCGTTGTCTTCCACCTGCTGCCCCAGAGCTCAGCTGTCCCTCGTCACCCTGCCTGGCAGTGGCTGACCAGTCACACCTGCCTGGCCCCTCAGACCCCGCTCCCTCCGGCACGCTGCACCGAGCATAGCCAGCACGGCAGAAACACCAGTGGGCTGGGCAGCCACTTCCACTGGAGACACCTAAGTCTTCCTAGCATTTACCCTAATGCAAGGCTTGAACTTTGGTTACCTCTCAGCTATGCAATAATGTATTCATGCTTTTCTTTTTCTTTTCTTTTCCTCAAGGAAAAAGCTTAAGTTAATAGATGTTACCTAAAAACAGGTTAGAAGTGTATACAGACTGTTATTGAGATCAATCAATGCTAGATTGCTCAACAAATTTCAGAAACACATTCATATGTCCAAACCCTAGATATTTATGCGTATAGGGCAGCAATCAGTGTATCTATACTGCAAGCCCAGTGACATACCCAACCAGCATGGGAACTGATAACTCTCCATGACAACCTGCAGTTTAGCTGGACCGATTTACCTGGTGTATCTGTGAGAGTACAAGGGAATTTTACCAACAACCAAAAGTGGCCAGAGAACCAGGCTAAGAAAAAGGTCTGCATTTCAGTGCCTTGGCATGCAGCCTGTTTTGAATGCTGAATTCCATTATAGCCATGTAAGTTGGGCTTAAGTGTTAATGAAACAAGCCACTAATTGCTTCAGAAAGTGTTGATCTGTAATTCTCAGTCAGGTCCCAAATCGGTCCCATAATCACCTCGGTAACTTTTAGCCCAGAATAGTTCTCTGCCTCTAGCAGCATTACTCAAGTGCTTAAACTAATGCACACGCTTAAATCCTTTACTGACTTGGGGCTGTAATGAACACTTTAATAACCGCAGAACAGGCTATTTGATCATCCTCAGGATTTTGAAAGGTATATTTTGTAGCTGGTTTCTTAAATGAAGTTTCAGTTTTTATCTTGGAATAGAATAATTATCCACTGACCTTAACATCTGCACTTTATCTTCTCCATTTATTTCTGTAGAAAAAGCAATTATACACAGCTTCAGATCAGTGCTGCAATTGAAGTTAACTTGCAGTTGGGAGCAGTTTAAATAAATTCATAAAGCAGTAAAACAGATTTCTGCTTTTCTTAATCCTTTCCTTTAACTGCCTTCTTACCTCCCTGCCAGAGGGAAACTTTTGCAATGGTGGAATTAAGATGGAAAGGTCCCCCAATAAAACTTGCCTCATCAACTTAGAATATATAAATGGAAAGTCGTGCAACTTCTGAGCTGTTGTGAGGCAACTTGTGCCTCTTTCTGACTTGTCAGAGGCCCATGAAGGAACAGATGTTCTTGCTTCCCTGGCTGGCCATTTTCAATGGTGTCCCACACCTTCAGGACATGGCATTATCTAAAGGCACCCCAGTCAGCTCTAAACTTGGTATAACAGCATGACTTTTTTTTTCTGAGTTTCTAACTTTCCAAATAAAAGTGAACTACGGTTCTTTTGTACACAAGCAAGCGTTTATAAAGGATTACGGTAATGCTTTAAAGTAAGCGATTACTTTGAAAAGACACCTGAGATACAAAGAAAGCATCCTGGCAAGGAAATTCACCTATTTAGTCATGCGCCTGGAAAATGGGTTGTGCCGTGATGCACCTCCCAAAAGGGTCACGGAGCATATTCGCACTCTGAAGTACGGAACTTAGTTCTTCTGTTTCCTACTTTTGTTGGACTCATTTGAAGTCTAGGACCCAGTGAGCCCTGGGCTTATGGAGAACTTTCTTAATGGAAAGTGCAATTACCTTGTTCCATTTCCATCCCACCCCAAAAATCTAAAAATCAGAAAACATAAATTAAACAAGTATGAAATAACACTCACAGTGTATATATACTAGGTGCCCATCAGGACTCCATACTTGCCAGGAACCTCCTCTGTCCTTTACTCTTTGTACCTGTTGTCTGATACTTCCTGTTCTCTGCCATCACTGTCCACATTCTTTCATCTATGCTGTATTTTTGATCTTATGTCTAAGGCTGTCCTGAAGCACATGTAAAACACACTGTACATGCATGGCACTGTTGACTTTTGAGTCTCAACTCCTTCATCAGATTCCAGCTCCTGGAGACAAGGGATGACAGGAAAATCTCACCTTAAGCTTTTTTAATATGATTATATAGCCCTGGTAATTTTAGAGAAAGAAGTAAAAGCTCTGACATAAGTGCAAGGCATAGAAAGAGACAAAGTCAAAATATAACTAGGGCAAAATATATTGCTCTCATTACTATTTTATATTCTTGCAGTTCACAAGCCAATCTCACAATCTATGGCGCACTTTCACACTTTGCTGGCAGTAACAAAAATGCATAACTAATCTTAGGCAGACTGCGTAACTCTTTGTTACGTGCTCTTTACTTATGGAAGGAGTGTTGGCTGGAGCCCAAACCCACTTCACCAGAACCTGAGAACTTACTTATCTACCCCTATTTTTTTAGGCTGAAGCCAATAGCAAAAAGAGATACATTTAATCCACACCAACTTGCTTGCCTCAATATAAAGGCATCTTTTATTACAAACAAATCAAGTAAATCAGAGCATAGAATTCAAACATACAAAGTGCTTTTGAATTTTCTGAACCTTACTGCCACAGGCTCTGTAACAACAACAATTCAGGTTCAAGTACCTGAATCATACAAAGCAGAATTTAAAACTACTACTTCCTCGCATATTTGAAGTGTATGCCGCAGGTATTTCCACTTATGAACCATTATATTATTATCTCGTTTCCAAATATTGCTTCAGATTCAACAAGGCGTGTGACTATACATTTCCAAGTGACACAACCATTCATTTACTTGCTTTAAAGTGAAGATAATATGCACAGTAAAACAATCTGATATAAATAAATTCACAAAGATAAACAGTACATTTCAAAAAAAGATTTCAGTTCTAGCTTACATAGTAAAAACCTCTAAATTTTCCTTGTATTTACAAAAAATAGCAGACGGTATTAAAAAATAATTTGCATCTTCACTATTAAGATAATCTATTAAAAGAAGTCTCAGAATAAATAGCAACAAAAGTTAAATTTAATATTTTTCTTAATTAAGGCTGAGGTTTAAAAGCTAAATCCTACAATCATATACATGTGTATGATTTAACATGTACAAGAAAGAGGATTTGACCCCTTGTTTTTTGAAAATAACAACGAATGTGCAAGTATTGTCTAAAACATAAGTTGATTCGTTCTTGGACTGGTGGGTTGCAAAGCTCTTACACCTCTTTTGACTTCATGTGGGAATACAGCCCCAAATATATCTTCATGGTATCGCTTTTGACTCTGCAAACAGAGAAAGAAAATCCAGGAAATGAATTAAATACTGCTAGCTCCTCCAGTTAAGTAACTAAAAGGTCTTTTACATTCGTATTACTGGTTCTGTAATAGTGGACTTTTGTTACTGTCAATAAAAGGAACCTATCTGAATCCCAGACTCACGTGCTCCAGGACAAGTTCTGATAACAAAAGGGTCCTAAAAAGCCAGCAGACCCAGGCACTGTGTTTTCAGTGATGGGCCCACTAATTTCTTAAACTCACTTTCCTCCATTGGTACAATAAAGTCTCAAACTCTTGATGTTCCAGACACACTGCAAAGCTGATGTACAGGACCCAAAGGGAGACACGGGAAAATGGTAGATGTAAGAGAAGAACATGATGTGTCACTCCTACACCTAACCAAACAGAAACCATGTGTTTTAAATCATGGTGGGTGGACTAAGCTGATCACTTAAAGCTTTTTTCCTTGTGCATTCTGCTGAAAAGAAGCTCACGGCAGCCTGCAAGATCTTGAGTGTGACTTTGAAGACTTCTGTAACCCATCCTGGAACACTGTCTGACTGGAAAGAATGCCTTGCATATCACAGCATACCTTTAGCTGGAAGAAATACTCCTCTGCCTGCTGCTCACTGAGGTTCAGTTTTTTTGCAAGCATCCCTTTCAAAGTCTGAGCAACATCCTTGGCCATGCGTACATCTCCACAGACGTACAGGTGCCCTTTCTCCTTATGCAAAAGGTTGCACACTTTGGTCTCCAACTTGCTTTGAAGAATGTCTTGAACATAGGCCTTAGAAACAGAAAAAGGATCATTAGACACGGTTTCTTAAATGCTACTTTGGCTATTGGCTTTTCTAAATTCAACGTGGGTCTACATAATAAGGTTCTAAATGCCCTATCTATTCCAGCTGTGTGTTGTGCCACAGCAAAGGAGAAGAAAAATGTCTTCATGCTGTCTTTAGAAGCCCGAGATCTGAAGGCTAGACCTGTCTCTTGATTAAACTAGAGCAGACGAAGACTCTTCTTTTTTAGAACCAGTTACAACTGCCAAAGTCCCCTAACTTGCCAGCAGAGTAGCACAGCTAAAAAGAGGATAGCTTAAGCACTGTTGTTTTCTCTAGATTTCATCTAAGCAAAGTTAATTTCCAGGATCACTGTGTCATTGAAATGGTGACAAATGGCCAGAGCCAACTCATTTCTAACTCATGGGCTAATGAAATACTGCAAAATTTAAGGTTTCTGAAAATGTTCCAGCTTCTAGTTTCAAAGGCTGTTTGCACTTAAAGTTTTGATTATATGTCTATAATGCCTCTCTATATGGCAGTGAGGGTTTTATATTTATATAGCTTGCTGGTACTGAAGTGCACAGTCAGATTCTACTTTATTTTGAAGGCGCAGGGTCTTTTGTCACTGGTTCACAATACACTGAAGCAAAATGCTAACATTTTTTTACAGAACATTGTTAAACAGAGCCCAGATCTTAACTTGAGGGACCATTCTGAAAGCAGCCAACCCTTAAAGAACAAAACAGCCAGCCTTACTTTAGCATGACCAGGTTGTCTGGAGTAAGCCGTATAGACTTCTTTCAGGACTCCCTTCCTCTTCATTTCCTCAGTTTCTTCTTTGTAGATGTGATCCATGTCTGGCCGCCGGCAGCCAAACAATAATGTCATGTCACCACCTTTGATCCCTGAAACCAACATTGGAAAGTTTTTTGTCTTTCCTGGTAAGGCCTATTATCTCTTATGACTATTCTCCATGGAGGGCCCCGTTGTCACAGAAACTAGCTGTGTACTGCTGTCTGCACAGCTATTTTCTAATTAACCTTTCTCACTAAACACCTGAGGAGGAGAGTATGTGTGTCTGTGTGTGACAGCTGGTGATTTTAGGGTCTTGCAGTAGGATCGAACCTGCCCAAGTCCTTGGAGAACTATGTGGAATCACCTGTTGGAGCAGGTTCCCCAAATGGGCTGATACAGGCAGGCCAAAGTGCCTCCCCTCCATATTGTGGCCCCTGTGTGAGCGCCTGGGGCAGTCACTGAACACACAGTATTTACAAGGACACATAGGCTGCTCCCTCCAAGTGACCAAATACCTCAAGACCACCAGAACGGTCTCAGGTCTTGGGATGACAAATCTCTATGGGGTTTAGAGATGGGTGTCTCCATCTGTAGAAGTTTTGTTTGGAGGACTAGGGATGTCTTCGGCTGCTGGAGGAGTTATGGCCTCCCCCTTGTGGCAACCCCCATAAGTACCTTTTTTTTCCAAGTCATAAAGACGCTGCTGCCAGAAACTTCTGAAGGGAGCAATTCCTGTTCCTGGGCCGATCAGAATGCATGGCTTGGTTGGCTCCTCTGGAAGCCGGAATTCATTAGCACTAAGATGCAAAAATATGTTAATTAGGTAATTAGTTTATGACTGACTTCTCAGTGTCAGTTTCCTGAATGATTTTGAAAAACACAGCTTAAGTTCCCAATTTTAAAACAGTAATGGGGCTTAACTTGGTGACAGTTGCTTCTCGTTTCCTTAGCTTTACTTGCTCTACAGTGCATATGCTGACAGCAGGGATGGTGTCACAAGAATAGAATTCTTTCAGAATTTTCTAACGATTTATGATTTTACTCAATGTAAGACATGGTAAAGGGTCTCATCTTTGGAAGACAGGGGGTTCCCTCTCTTCTGAAACTCAGATATTCCAACTTGCACTCACCAGTCACTTGAAAATCATATGCAAACAATGAAAAAAACCACTGAAGAAGCTGAACTAAGAACTGCTGTTTCATTGGTTGGTTTGTTTTTTCTTTTTTTCTCTGTCGTACACTCACCTGCGTATAAAGCATGGGACTGTTTCATTGAGAGCTATTGTATTCAGCCATGTGCTGCAAACTCCATGGTGCAAAGGCCCTTGTCCATCTAATCAGAGCAAAGGAAAACACCTCTGTCAGTATTCAAAAGCTCTCAGTTTTTAAAAAAAGCACAGTTTATAATTAAAATTATGTTTTTAAAATAACTGTATATCCAGTAATGATTTAGAAAACAAGGGTACACTGATGATGATGCAGGATTTTAGCAAATCCTGACACAGTATGAACATCTGCACTGCAGTGTACTATTCTGCATGTATCACAATACAAACTTTTTGTTACAGATATGCTTCATGCTATAGGGCAGACAGTCTTTTTCTGAACCACAGTGCAGCCTAAATATCATTTTATTAAGAGAGAAATGAAAACAACAATTCATTACCTCTTGTCCTGTAGTTTACAACTGCAACTGTCAGATGAATCTCTCTGGGTGTCATGTCACAGGAGGAACTGACAGAATAGTACCTGGGTTTCAGAAGTGGCAGCTGAGTCAGTAAGAAAGCTGTTGAGACCTCAGCAGAAGGAAACTCCTGCAGGACCTCCAAGATGTTCGGGCTGTTGTAAAACTTCCATTTATTGTATTCTTCTGTGCTCTAAAAGCCAAAGGCCACCATCACAATGTTACCAGTCATGCTCTACATTCAATTAAATATGCAGCCAAATCAACCGAGAATTCTCAAAACTTTGCCTAGACCAATACTGGAGTTTCCTAAGAAATTGTTTAATTTTTGAAAACAGAAGTACAGAATACCCACTATAATTTTCTCAGATACCAGCTCTCTCAGTGAGAATGTAGAAACTGAAGTAGAATGTGTTTCTCAGCCCCCTGCTATGGGATATCCACAAAACTGTACGGGCCCAGGTCCTGATACCTGCTGAGCCTTGCTGAACCCAGCAGGAGAAGCAAGCACTTACCACACTTATGAGTCATTGGTTACTTAAAGCGACATCCCTCTTACTTACAAGGTACCAAACTCTCTGACAAAAATATCTACCAGCTCCCCTCTAACCCCTCCACCTGCAAACTGTGAGATCTTTTAATGGTGTGTCATCAGAAACCACCATGAGGCAGGCAAGAGAAACAGGCAGGCAAAATGACCCACCCAGAACCACACAGGAAATATCAGATCTGAAGAAATCTCTTGATTCCCACGCCCAAGTTGAGCCACAAGACCACCCTTTCTCTCACTGTGGTTGGTTTTACGAGCACACGGAACATGTAACAGGGGGATAAAAATCAAGCACCATCACTACAAAAATTTCTTAAGCTTCTGCTACACAGTAAAAGGGCATCAGATGGTCCAGTATACAGGGCTTCTAACACAAATCTAGCCCTACCACTTACCTGACATAAAACTTCCAGTCTCTCTTTGTCTCCTTCCACTGTTACCAGCTGGGAGAGTTTTTTTAGCAGTTGTTGGGAGGGTGGAGTAGTGATATCAAGCAAGTATGTCAAAGCCTCAGGGAGTGTGCAGGCTGGAATCTTTTTGTCACTTGTCCAGTAGCCACCTGGAAATGAGGGAAATAAAAGAACATCTGGCAATTCCCACGGCATTTGACAGCTGTAGAGCTTTGCAAAACTCAGTGTCCTTCAAAATACGACTTCAGACTAGGTTGCAGCAGGTCTAGACCACAGGGCCCTTCTGAAAAAAGGTTAATGTGACGGTTCAAACTTTTTGTAAAGGGAGGATCTGATGCAGAGAATTTCATGATAACAAAACATCACTTTAAAATGAAAAGTTTTTCATTTGAGGAAATCATCTTTCTGTGTGCCAGAATCCTATGATTCAGCAGATTGTTCCTACTAAGATAGAGAAGATGGTCATGATGTGTAAATCTATTTTAGGACTCTGATATGTAGCAACAATAAGCAAACTCTGTTGATTAATTTAATTGCAGTCCATGGCCAATTTAGCAACTGAATTACGAACAGTGTCAGCTTAGGATAACTCTGCGAACACTGGTGAAGTTACCATGAACTGCCAGAGTATGCAAAATCAGAATAAAAAATTATAAGAATAACTAAAAGCATCAACAAAATCCTATTGAAACTTAAGAAAAGGATAATAGAATCAAATTCAGTCTGTACAAATCCTCAGGAATTTTAGAGAAATCTGTCAAATGCCTCTGTTATTTTGTCTAAATAGAAGCAACTTACCATCAGTGCAGGTTTCAAGTCTGATAGTCTGATCAGCTGGAGGGGCATCCTTGACACGTGCAATGAGGCCATGGACTAATTCTGGCTGGTTGCCTGGGAAAATCCCAATATGCTCTCCGGGCAGGTAGTGCACTTCCTGATTAGTCTCACAGGAAAGCTTAACAAGAATGGTAACACGACTAGATATAGAAAAAAAGAGATCAGACAGATCTTGGTTACGTCGACAGGATTTCCCTTGAATTGCGCAGAAAAGGAATAAATCTGAAGTGACAGTTGCAAGGGCTTGTGTCCATTACCAAATTATCAGACCAGCTTAGTACTTCTGATGGAGACGTAAATAATAGCCAGATATGTGAAACAAATAAGATGCTGAAGTGCTGCCTGATTTGTTCAGTATAGAATAAACGTGCCTGCAATCAGCTAATGAAAGGAAGTGCAGCTCTACTGAAGACTAAATAGCTCACCTCACAACCAGCTCAGAGGACTTCCCATAAGACAACTGTATTTAGAACAGGGATGAAAGAGACCTACCAGAGGATGCTGAAGAGCCATTCATGGGTGCTATTTCTAAGACAGATGTTAGCATTGATTATCCTTCTGTATTTCTCTGTGTATTGTCTTGTCTCAGCTTGCTTTGCAGTACAACTGAATGCAGCAGCTTCTTGCACTATACATTTTCTTTTTTTTTTCTTTTTTTTTTTCTGCAAAGGGGCAATTTTTCCCCTAAATGAAGTAAACATTTGCCAGGCATGTAGCATACCAAGCAAGAGAGAGGGATCATACACCTGACCTTCCACATTTAGTAGGCATCAAAGGGCCATATCACAAAGTTATTTAGTTCCCT
>NW_009208554.1:12080-35899 GCF_000690835.1 Fulmarus glacialis
AGAGAAGTAGCTCCTATCTAAATCAGAGCTAAGACTGTACGTATTCTTGTGGTCTTATGATAATGATTTACTTCTACTAACAATGGTACAAAATTAACATATATTTCTTAATAACTGCAGGAAGAAGACATTTATAACCAGGCATTTCAGAAGTTTAAGATTTTAGTAAAATGTAGTATTGAATACCATATTCAAAAGAATGACGTATCGTACCTGGATTTTAAACTTTGAAGATTCTGTCTGAATTTCAGCTTCATGGGAATTATATCCTTGGCATGAATGTTTGCAAGTTCTGTTGAGAAAAGAGGACATGACTCATGGCAATTTTGTGATTAGGTTTGTTTAAAATGTCTTCAAATAATATGCAGAAAAGAACTGAACCATGCTTGCCCTAGGATACTTTTAGTCAGTTATGTGTCCTATATGCATGCCTTCCCTGACTAAAAGTAGTTCATCTCAGCTTCTGTTCTTCTGGGGCTGTCAAAATGTGTGCTAAGTCTCATGTTCTGATGTTATTGTGCTGGAAAAGATAATGATTTATGCAATGTAAACCAATGTCTTTTTTTCTCTGACTACTGTACTTTATTATATGAATTCTATCATCTAGCAGGACCAATATCACTTCTAGAAAACCTTTACAGCTCAGACCTAACTGAAGCAAAATGGACAGAGGAAGTGGAAGGTGGGAGGTAATACCTTTAGCCAAGTCCATGGTTTGAGAGTCATGCACTATCCTGTAATTCTTAGGATCCCAGCTTTCATCAGAGGTATATATCTTAGGCAACTGAATACTGTTTTTCCCACGGATGTTAAAAATGTCACAGGCAGTCTAGAAAAAAGAAAAAAATAAGGCTATTCATGGTAAAAAAAAAATATTCTTGGCATTGTCGTAATCCCAATGGGGACATAAAAATTTCGCAGATTGCTATTGTTTATTGATTCTGTTGAGTTCAGTGATGTTATAGGGGTTCAGTGAGTTCAGTAAGGTTCTACTTCTATACCAGTATATCTAAAAAAAATGATCGACTTCGAAAAATCCTGATGTCTGATGCTACCGTCCTTGTTCATACTGAGCATGCCACTATCTAAAAGGTTTCATGGAACTTTATGTGAATATTAAAAAATAATAGAAAAGGGGCCTGGTTTCCTCTTCAGCTTAGGCAAGTAGTAGAAAAGAGGGGAGTTTGAAATTCAGGTATAAATCCAGATGTTTATTTTCCTTCATTTTCCCCCATTTTTATGGGATGCTAATGAATACTGAAATAAAATGAATGAATGAATGACTAAAATATGAGCTAACTATTTATATAGTCACCTTGAATGCACTGACTGCCCATGTGCGAAAAGCTGCTTCTTGCCCATTGAGTTCATCTCCTTCACCTACTGGAGTGAGCTGAGAAGCCCCTAGTTGGGCCAGTTTTTGGTCAATGGCATGAGCGAAGGCACAGAACTCTGGATACATGCTGGACCCCAAACCAAACACAGCATATCTGTAGAAGGAGATAAAAATAAGATCACTATGTTAAGCTAAATGAAATGCAAAAGGACTCAATCACATGCAAACCAAATAATAAAGCAGTTTTACCTAATTTTTTTTCTCAGCAATTTCAGGGTGAACAAGGAGTTCTTCAATGTCTGTATAAAAATTCATAAAATACTTAAGGTTAGAAAAATACTGTGGTTTAAAACAGAAGTGAGACCCTGATCCATATCTTACTCAAGTACATGGGACAAATGAAAGGGTTGTCTTTGGTCTCGGTCTTTGAGTTGAGCCTCATATATACTTCTGAGGTGAGTATTACCTTTCCGTTATTTGGAGAATCTCCATTTCCGAAAGTGCTAGTAACCACTAAAAGAAGTGTTTCTTTTTCCAGGTCACAGATGTTGTACTCATCCATGCAGAGAATCTGGAAGACATAAAGCTCATGAGAAATTGCTAGCAGACATGAGAACTAGCATAAGATATCTCTGTAATTGTCAGATTTACAAGTCATTATGCTAAATTAATATAAAATTAAAGTGCTAGTCCAACTTACATTTACCAGACATTCAAAACATAGGTTTAGAGAATGAAAAAGTTTGCAGAAGCTGATAAAACTAGCCAAACTTCTTTCTCCATCTAGCATGGATAATTTATACTTTCTTACCCTAGTGTTGAAGGCACAATTGAACAAGTTGCATAGATTGTTGGCAAGTGTTTCAGATTTCCCAGTCTCTGTTGCATAGATTACAGTGACCTTGGACCTGGTTGCCATTGTTTGTCTCATGAGTGAAGATGCAAAGAATACAGCCCTGGGAAAAAGTAATCACATATAATTTTTAATATAGCTACACAGTAATTCAGACTGATTCACAAACAAGGTAGGAAAGACTGATCTTGAGCACGGCTTTTCCTTGGAAGATTGTTCAGAAGCAATACACTATAGATAGCCCTGAATAAGAATCTTAGATATGAGTATTACCTAGCTGTGGACAGATAAGTCTATGATTCAAACAATTCAAGTGGTCCCTACTGTAATAATTATTCAAAAAAAATGTGGAACAAAACATCACAAGAATAGAATAGTTGGACAAAAGCTTGAAGACTCTTATTTGAACAACTTACTTTGCCAAGATGCTGAGCTTTATTTCTTTTTTCTTTGGCCTCCGGGTCTCATCATGCCAGACATGCGTTTTCCATGCATCCACCTTTAAAAAAAAAAAAGTTAAGCTTCAGGTAAGAAATGTAAATAACAAATACACAATTTGTATATCTTTGAAAGGGCCAGATTGAATAGAATCTGTATATACAATCCACTGTGTACAAATACGGGATCAGTCTCTGTAGCATTAAATTGCATTTTACTTACAGCTTGAGAATTCAACAGAACTAACATAACCTTCCACAGTATAATAGATATTACCTGCTATTTATGAATCTCTCTAGTGAACTTTCATTAACCAGGGCTTTTCATTCAGACTTCTTCAGGTCCCATATTATCATCTGCACTGCTGAAGTTGTCTACTAGAATCATATTTTTTTGGATAATGCGTACCTGGTAGTAATAGAAGGGGGTGAGGACATAGTTCAACATCTCCTGGTGGAACACGGGGGTTATGCTCCCTGATATAGGAGGTACAATCCACACCCAGTCAGCCGGGCAGCCTCCTCGCACACGGTACTCATTCTGCATGTATTTCATGAAGGACTCAGCAGCTGAGTGGTGATCCATGATAGTCACATTTTGTTTCTAGAATAATTGCAAAAAGAAAGACATACATTAAAAAGCCCATTTTGCTGC
Organism: Fulmarus glacialis; assembly: GCF_000690835.1. NCBI lineage: Eukaryota > Metazoa > Chordata > Aves > Procellariiformes > Procellariidae > Fulmarus > Fulmarus glacialis. The sequence goes on from NW_009208554.1 coordinate 15,362, forward strand.
TCTTCCCAATATAGTTAAAGTAATCTTTTCGCTTTGGTTAATATTTCAAGGAAATATTCACTGTCAGCAACTACTACATAGCTACAGATTGAGGTGGACCTTTGATTAAGGACTCTTGCATCCCTTTTTTTTTTTTTTTTTTTTTTTTTTTTAACATCAGCATTTTACCTCTCCAGCACTGGGAGTGCATGCTGAAAAGCCCCTAATTCATTTTTACCCATCTTTCATATTGTTATGATATGTTAAATGAACTGTAATTGTAAATAAAAGATATTAATCCAATGGCTTTACATAGATTTTGACACTTAGACACATGTGTTAAAGATGAACAATCTTGCCCTTAACTTCCTTTTCTTTTTCTCTCCCTTCTGCCTTCACCTGAGATTTTTTTTTTGGCAACACAACAGGAAATATGGATTCCTCTACTTTCCCAGGTGTAAATCAAGAATACTCTATTGGAATTACATTGATAACCTCCATTGAGCATTGGTCCACAGGCACTATATTTGTATAAAGCTGTTATAAGTGAAAGGAAAAAGGGACACACAATATTCAGTGTCTCTCCAGATACCGCTCTTGTTGACTTACTTGGAAGCTATAAAGCACAGCCACATTTATCTCTACAACAGCTCGGTCTTTCCATAACGATGAAAGTTTGTTTGTTTCCAGTCCCATTCTTCTTCCTACCTCCTACATGTGAAAAAGAGAGAGAAAAGGGAAAAGCAAATTTACTACGTGAGACTTCGACCTCATGATTTCCCCACCTCATCACATTAATATGCAGGAAAAAGTATTGTGGAAGGGGGAAGAGTCAATCTTATGCTGAGGAAAGTGATGGCAGTAGAAACGCTTGAGATTAGAGGTAAAGTTGAATTATGGAGTTCTAGTTTTCGAGGCTATTCCAGTTAGGTGAAGCAGGGAGTGGTTCTCTCCTGGACTAAATGGTTTAAAAAGTGGCAGTATCTGGTTATAAGTCATCATTATTAATTCGTACTGGTGAGGTGCCCAAGACCTGCAGTTAACAACCAGGACTCCACTGCCTTGTCAACAGCAGACTGGAATGACATAAATATACCTCTGAGAAATGTACATTCAGAGACCAAAAGTCCTGAATCAGCAGGACTCAGGGTAAAATTGGGGAAGAATTCCCTTTGGACAGCATTTTCTATATCTTTTTTGCAGTTGCAGTTTCACCATTCCAGCCAGGTATTTGGAACAGATACTGTTAGAACACTGTAAAAACAGTCATACAATCTGGCAGTCATAGTCTTGGCAGAAATTCAAGATGCCCCACAATAGCCAGGATATTGTGTCAGATTAGCACTGAAGTGTTAGTGTGATGTAAATACAACACCCATCCTAGCAAAGATTGATAGCTTCTCTTTTTCAAAAACACTCCACCCACCAAATTCATTCCCTTTGCAGATCAACACACTTCTACTTCAGAAGATTACCTTCAGGATGTTGTATCGCTGTACATCACAGAAGTCTCGCACTCCTATCTCTGTCCCCATGTACCAGCCATTGAAAGGACACCCAGTAAATTCCAGGCCTCCCACCTCAAGAAGCATGTTGGCAACAGCAGGCAGCGCATACCACTTCAGATCTAACTTCTTAAACCATTCATACCTGTTAAACAAGCATTTTGATTTATTACTTTATGTGTCTTTTCGTCCTTTAGGCGATAACCAGAAAAGTCCAGGAAGAGAAAGAGTACTATCTCTAGGAGGAATGACCCATGAAGCACAGTCTGCAAAAGCTCATAGCAGTTTTCATTTACAACGTGGTAACTGGGAATTGCGAGCTAAAGAAATTGCAGAAAAAAACGAAGAGAGAAAGGCAATAAACATTTTTTTATGAGTGCAGCCATATTTTACTTGTGTATTACACCAGCATAAGAAATATCATTTTTAAAATTCTGAATATGATTGAAATGTAGATTGGGAAAAAAAGATTTCCAACAAAACTGCTATTGGCTTCCTTAATTTAAATCTCCTTTCATTGTTCTAACAGGCATTCTATCTTTCAGGACAATTTACCATAATTTCATCCTAACAAAGAACTCATAAAATGACTGCCTCAGGCGCAGACTAATAACCTGCCAAGGTGAGGCAGAGTCAAAAATGCAATTATCTAAATCTTGTGTGCTTACTTTGGATGCTCCATTGGTACTTCGAGGACAATTTCGGGCGGGAATTCAAATATTTCTGGGTCTTGGCCGTTTGCTTGGAGAACAAGTGGAACTACATCAAAGCGGCTATATTTCGGCTTCCACCCAAGCTCAATGCACAACTATAAATAAAGAAAGTACATTTTCAGTTTTTTTAGGTTCCACCCCCCCGGGATTTGAAGACAAAAGAATGTTAACACTCTAAAACCTGCTGAGGTAAATTCTAAGTGATAAAGGTTATCTTTCCCATTCAAACAATGTTGAGACATGTTCAAGTACTGATTGTGCCCCGACTTAAGGGAAGCATTAGCTTACTCTGTTCTGAGATGGAGGGGAGTATTTTTATATCAGGATTGTAAGAAACTATTGCTCCAGCCTGCACTAGAACCTGCGGGGCAGAACATTCCATTCACTCCTTACCGCCACACTTCCCTCCCACTCTGCATAAACATGCAAGGAAAAAAAAAAAAAAGACAGATGGGTTAGACAAGATGGAAAGCAGTTATAATTCTGTATTTGGAATTGTACCTGTGTGAACTCCACACTGGCAGGGTCTCCTATGATAGACCCATCTGGCATTTGATATCCAGCATATCGAATGAGCTGGCTGTTCCAAACACGGAAATCGTGTTTCCCATCAGTCCTCTGGGGGAAGATAGTGATGGCTGATCTGCCCAGAGAGACAATCAAATCCCGTTATACCACAGGAGCACATCAAACAGTCTAATTAGTAAGACAAATTGTTACCAACAGCAATTATTTTATATTTCTAAAATAAACATCAGTAGAATAAAATCATTCATCCTCTCTACCCACCTCCCTGAATCTTCACATCATCTCTTCTCCCCAGGAATTACAAAAGATTTTGCAACATCAGCCATGAAAGTTACAAAATTCCAAAATGGTTGATGGTACACATGAGAGGAACATATAACTACCAGAAGAACTAAGAGCAGAGACAAGTTGTCAAAATATTTAGATAGACCATTTCAGGTCTTACGTAGAGTTTTGAATCCAGATCCGGATCTGATTTTTGTTGTTTAAAATTAAAATTAAAGAGACCTACCTTATATTTCCATTGTTTGTGGCATACTGAATATGACGACAGATATGCTCAAACATTTCCTTCGCTGTTTTACAATCACGCGCATCAAATACCTATGTTTCCGAAAGAAACAAAGAAAAAAACTGATTTTGAAACAGTAATGTAAGCTCATTATTTTTCTTATGCAGTTAAGGAAAGGAAAGATTAAGGAAAAAAGTGAAATGAAAAAATCAGTATTTCTCAATTTAATTGTAGCTCCATAAGGAAAGGTTCATTTTTGTTGTTCATATATGCATCATTTTCACACGTAACAATCCTCCAAGGACCAAAACATGCACCTGGTTCCACAACATAGTTGGTTCCTACGCTAGCTCTCCTACACAGGTTTTCACTCAACTGTGAAGCAGAGAACTACAAAAAACAATGTTGATCTTATGATATGTACAGGAGGGAGTAGTCCTCAGTTGAAGCAACTGGCATATTTACCAAAGTCAAGGACATTCTTCTGATTTACAGCAGATGACTATTTGGCCCATAACATCTAGACTCATAGGTTACCTGTAGATTGGACCACTGGATTCTCCCAATACACCTAGGTGCATTCCTCCAGGCCTGTTTGGCAGCAAAGGTCAGTTCATCCTTTGTCAGATGGTAGGTTCCTGTTGTTTCTATCTCCTTGGTCACTGTTTCCAGTCGGTCCAGGTGTTCTTCTATTTTTGGCCTTTTGAACAGGAAACAGCCATGGAAAGAAACAATCAGAATTTCGTTACTTATAACTGATTTAAATTGCAGACATTCTTCTTAGATTCTGGGTCAAGAAGAGCACAGGCATTGCTGAAGCCATAAAGCTTGTGAGCATCCTTTTGCACGAGAAGACTTCTACCTACATCGCTGATTATATCTGCCAGGATGCAGGTAGATTTCCAGGGAAGGGACTGGTATCTATGTAGGCTGAGGCAAGTTTGGATAAACACTGAGAAACCTGTCCCTACTATAAATCCACACTCTCTGGATGTGAAACAGGTCAACACAAAATACTCTATCCTTTATGAAAACATCCATCACCTCATGAAGTCAGCAATTTCACTGTGCTTCGGCTGTGAAAAGTCACCATCATCTGCTCCCCACCTCCCCTCTACTGCACCACAATTTGTCCCCAAAGCATAGCTGTTATCTGTTGCAGCAGTCTAGGGTCCGAGATTTTTACCAAAAAGCAGGGAGTATTCTCGGTAAAGGGATGAGTTAAGTACATAGGACTCTGACTGAGGACTGCTGAGGAGAATTTTTCCTGGCTTCAGCATTTAGGAGTGCAAATGACAGAGCTTACTAGTCTGATGAAGAAACTAACACACTAGAAATTTAAGCTGCCATCCTTTCACCACCCAACACATACATGGATTGATCACAACCTTTTCTGCGTAAGTTTTCAGTTTAAATTTGGATTTCCTAGATTAGTTTGGAAAAAATTGTCAAATGACAAGCACGTGAAAAGTAGAGAACAGGCTAGCTTCGGCCCAAAAGTAGGATTATAGTGACTGTCCTCTCAAAGTTCTATTATTTTCACAGGGACACAGCTCTTCTGAGCAAAGTAAGTAGGATTTTCATTCTTCCTTTGTCAGCGAAACTAACTCTAAAATTCTTTAGTTTGATAACAGAGAATGAAGTCAAAACATTAGGAAATATTTATCACAGCACAGACAAAAATTGTTTTGTTGGCTTACAGACATAATGAAAATAGCCTGCACTGTCTGAGAGTTTTCACATTTTCAACAAGATGAAAGATCAAGGGCAAGCATGTAAGATAGTGTAAATCAATGTGATCAAATAGCCATGAGCAGAAACACAGAGATGTGCAAATGTAATACGCTGGCAAGTAAGTACAGCCTGTGTGTAAGACAGGGACTTTTAGAAAGATTCAGATGGAAGAAAGCTTTGTAGGAGAGTTCAAAGTGTCTAAAGAAGTAGTCATTATGCGGCTGAGTCCCTTTGAAAGTCTGATAATGTTTTATAATGGGATGAGCAAACATTGAGTTGTCACTCGAAAGCTTGTCACGTGAAAACTTTGTCACTGCAAACTCTTGGACCTCAACTAGATGTTCCAACTTCTCCTGTAACAAGATGTCTGTGCACCATGTCCATTTTTGCAAAAACACAAACCTCTTTTCTGAAGCTAGAGCATCCCTCTCAGCATGCTCAGTAAGCTTATGTTGATGATAGCACAGAGCAAGGTTGAGAAGCAAGAGACTGGCCTTCCAATCTTTGGCTAAAGCCTTGAGAGTCAAAACAGAGAACAAAAGAACACAGAGAAAAGATACTTGGAACAGCACAAACAAAAAGCATTATCCACATTATTCACGTCTAAGACTGATCTGAGTAGGAGCTAGTCCCATTAACATCCAATGTTAAGAAAACAGAAGGTAACATTCTGTAAGAGAGTCCTAACCAAGCTGCTTATTATAAATGTAACACACTCAGAAGGGATGGGCCTGAGGAATGCACTGTACAGAGTTCACTTCTGTATTCCCAAGACCTGGGATTGGCGGATATAGCATATGAAGTGCAGTAATAGTTTTATTTACCTTTTCAAATAGTCCTTCTCTATTTTTTGAATGCATGCTATGTAACGGGATAGTTACCCATAGCTGTGAAGAAACCAAACACTCCTGTAGTCTCACAGACAGGTAGGTAGGTAGAGGACTTTTATACCAAAAATGAAAATAAAGTTGGCTTACTCTTTAAATGAATTGTAGTACTGCTTGATAAAGTCTATTGCCTGTGGTAAAAGCTCTGCTGGTGCAACTGGCCCATCCCTAGCACCTTTCACCAGGCCCTTTGGGGTCATGAGTGCTCCTTGGCAGGCTTTGGTCCGGCAGTTGATAACCTGAAAACCAATAAAGTATCAAAAAACAATGTTATACTCTGTATCTTTTCAAAGTTAAGAAAAATCACTGTTCAGGTTTCCATATCTTACCTCCTTTGCTGTCAGGTGCAGTGTGTCGAGAAAGCTGGATCCATTTTCCAAGTTTCTTACTTTTACATGTCTTGGACATCTTGGTATTTGGTTTGAAGCTTTGATACCATTTTGGGGGGGGTTCTGGACCGAGAAAATACAAAAATACATACTGTCTTCAGACCTATTAAATATCTTAAAGCTTCATTTTTAATTCTATTTGACCATTAAAATACTACAAATTAAATTCAAGAAACTAGGTATAAATGTGATCTTCTCCGACATGTGTGTTTATTCATTTGAGTACGAAACTATTGACCTAATCCACAGTTTGATATGAAATGGGGGGGGGGGAAGTATTTTTGTAATAACCAAACAATATCTGCCACTGCAAACACTTTTTTAATTTCAATAAGGCCTCTTAATAAAATAGTCATGGGCTCAGGAAAACAGTGAACCAGACAATTTTAGAGAAAGGACATGTTTGTTACTAAAGGCTGGGTTTTCAAAGGTGAATAAAGGAATCGGGCACTCCAATCCCACTGGGTCATCTCTTTTCCTTCATTCTTACCAAAGCTCCTTTTTGTTCAGAAAAGATCTTTCCTTCAAAGATCTCACAGCAGTCCTAACCTCATATAACTACAGTTAGTCCTCACATGAGAACTTTGAGAAGTTTTGAGCAGTAAGCACAACCCGTGTGAATTGTTAGTATCAAACAATGACACTAGAAACAGACCTCTCCCCCATCACTGGCCTTTGCTGAAGTTATGATAGGCGGCATCTCTATCCGCTTCTTGCTCAGATCATATAATTCAGCATCATCATTTTCTAAGCTTTAAAAGAGAGAAAGGCAATTCAGTATAATGCAACGTGCTTATTTTTTGTTAGTTTTACCTGCAGCATCAGTAGGCAGATGCTCAGAGCTGTCTCTGAAAGATGTACTAAGTCAATAAGCCAACTATTCACAGCAGCGTGAGGGGTGGAGTGGACTAGAAGTCCATAGCAAAGCTACAATCACCCTTTCCAGATCACTATGTGGGAAGGAAAACAGCAGATATAGCCTGGAATGGTAAAGGTTGAGTATCATTGCTGTAAGCTAAACAAAGGACATCTGTACAACTATGATCTGGCCAGAAAATACTCAGAGGAATTAGGCAAAGACGTTGTTTCAGGGAAATGTGTGAAAATTTCAGCTAGGTCCACTCTCCAGCCCATTAAGCAAATAACGTACTTCTATATTCATTTCCTTTGTTTTCCACATTAAGTCTTACTTTCTGAACTCCTACTTTTTAATTTGGATATCAGGTTTGAGAAGATGTTCAAAAACACCCAAGAGGCATCCAGACCACAAATTCCAAATAAAACCCTTAGTCTGGAGAGGGCAATGATGTGTTTTAGCTAGCAGAGCATGTGTGATCACCCACTTCCACTAGTCAGCTTCACGTATCTTCACATTTGAATATAAACTACTTTGAGCAATGACAGGAAAGGGTAGGGAATGGGCAGAGAAAGAAATAGTATGCAATAAAAAAACCTGAAATAAGTAACAGCCTGAAAACTGGGAAGTTTAATATGCATGTGCAATTTATTTTATACAGTGTCTTGTATAAATTGTATCACAGAAATACTTTACCAACTTAATTAGAGCATTAATAATGACTTCGCTAATTTTTATAGCATACACATGCCTCTTAAGTTCTAGCACGTGTGAAACCATTATAACACACCAAATAAATTTAGAACTATGAAAGAGAAAGCAAGATGATTTCTTTCCTCAATGATTGTATAACTTAGAAACAAAAGCTTAAATGTACCTTACCAAGTCAACACCACCTAGTGGCCCCCAGGGTTCTTTGGTTAATATTATTGCTTTGGAAACACATTACGGGTTTCTCCAGAACCTATGTCACTTAATATCTTCCCTTTTCAAATGAAAGAGAAACTATGAAACCATTGAAAGATAAAGATCTTACCCATGGATCTTCCTATTTTTCTCCACGTTATTATTGATATCCTTCTCTTCAGAGGACTGGTTCTTAGCAGCACGAGGTTTGAATACAAACTGCCATGGGCACAACATTTTCTATGCTTTATTTATAATTTTAGTTCACAGTGCTGAAATCTTGTTTTGTGTGATGTGGGAACACTTCTGAGGAGAGAAAAAACCAACAAGGTCAGTTTTTAACTAAGAAGGTGACTCCCTTGAAAATTACTCAGCAACTCACCAGACTAACTGATCTGATCTAATTAACGTCCTGTTTTTAAAAATGAAAATTGCTTGACTCTTAGAGTAGTGATACTAAAACTAACAGTTCTTTTTGTCAGTGTAAATACTGGCAAGAGAATTTCAAATGTCCCCCAGTTGCACAAAACAGCAAATATCAGTGTCTAAGAAAACCACATGCATGCTTTACTTCTATGAAAAAACACGCCTTGACACTTGGTTGGTTTTTGTTGTGGTTTTTTTTTGGTTTTGTTTTTATTTCGGTTTTTTTTTTTTTTTAAGTTCTGTGTTTTTCAGAAGTTTGTTAAGTGTTATTAAATGTTCTGCTAATTCATATCACTATATGTTAGCTAGGAAAACGGATGTAAAATGTTGCTGTGTTATTCACATAGTAATGAAAAAAAAAAAATTGGTCTCTGAATTAACCAAAACATTTTGCAATGTATTCATGTGCCAGAGACAAATGGAATTCCAAGAGTCTGAATTCTGTATTTTGTAAGATTTATATAGATAGCACATATTTGAATGTAACATATAGCATTTATATAAGAACATACAAAGTTTAATGCTATTCATTTTAACATACATTTTCTGCTAATTTCTGATCCTGAAATGGATTTTTGTGCTATGGAAGGTGTGACAGAAAAGAGCAAACTAGTAAATTGCTAGGTAAAGCAGAATTAGCCTCAGCCTTTGAATCTGGTTGATAACAGAAATCAAAAACTGATGTTTCCAAAAAATTAAAGATAAGGAAAGAAAATATACATTGCCACATATTCCTGATGTAAATTATGTATTATTTTGTTATTTATATTGCTTTTTCAGTAAAAGTAAAAATTTATTTTTCTGGGCTTCCAAGATGCTGTCTGCTGTAAAATCACACAAGAAAAGAAATTCATTCAACTATCTGTGCAGAAACTGTAAGGTGTTAGGATTTCTCTGTTACTCCAAGTAAAACAAATAGTGTGTAATAAGCATTCCTCTACAGTTACAAAATAGGAACAAATCTAAATTACTATTTTGCAATTAAAAATGCTGCAGTGCCTATATATTTTTGTAAAACACAAGGGAAAAAGAGAGAAGGAAAGAATAGGGAGAAAGAAAAAAGGAAAAAAGTTAGAAAGAGAAAGAAAAAGAGAAAGAGAAAGAGGAAATAATGGAAAACAAAAAAAATAAAAACAATACAGAAAACAATACAGAAAAACAAAACATAATAAGAGGAAAAAGAAGAATAAGAGGAAAAAGAAGAATAAGAGGAAAAAGAAGAATGAAAAGAAAAAAGAGGGGAAAAAAAAAGAAAAAGAAAAAAAGAGAGAAAGAGAAGACTCACATTTTCCATTCATTGGCATTCAGAGTAAGAAGTTGCTTGCTTTTTGTGTTCTCCACAACAGGATTCTTTAAATAACATTTACAATATTACATGTTACATGCACAAACCTTTAAATCAGCAGAAAGGGGGATAAAGTTTTCAGAGCAGCAGGACAGCTTGGAAATAGAGCAGGAGACTGATTCCAACACTTTACTCCTAATATGGAAAAAAAAAAATACAGTTTGCCATATGATTACTTCGCTTGCGAGCTGCAGTAAATGAATGCCAAACTGAACACTTAAACACAGTGCTGTCTTACCGTGCTTTTTACCGATTTTTCCAAACCTGCTAGGAGATGGTCTTCTCTGTCAAAGTTTCTTTCCTTTAATCTCTCCTGCTCTGTATCCCTCCTGTGAGGCAAAAGCATTTTATACTCCAGGACCATGTATGCAAAATAGCAGAGTAAGGCTACACACAGATAGTGGACAAAAGGGGAATCCCAAAACGCCCCGTATTCCTTTCAGAACCGGAGGGCGTGTAGCTGATGTGCTGCTGCAGTATTACATAACGTGTATGACGGGAGGGAGAGCAGCGACTAGTTCCTGATGTTATGAGCATCCCCTACTTCCTGCACAGTGTGCTGTAACTTTGATTTCTACATGAGCTCGGTTATAAGGACAGTGTATCACATAGAACAGTTTTTGCAACCTTGCAGGCAATGTTAAAATTTAAAAAAAAAACAAAACCAAAACAAATTTTATCACTGGATGGCCATTCTCCTACACATCAAACTAGCAGCTGTAGAAAGAGAGTAAACAACTTCAAGAGAAATTTTACAAAATCATAGAGCTTTAGGATATAGATCAGTAAAGCATTTATTGATTATAACTAAGTACAGGTATTTTAAGTTTAAAATAAATATGTTACTTCCTTTTTTTTTGATCAAGTTTTAAAGGATCTTTCTCAATAGAGTATTTGTAGAATTTCTTACACTCCAGAGCTCCCTATTCTATCTGTCACTGCCTGTGAGGTTTGTCCCTTTGTGCTTTTCCAACGTACTAGAAAAACTGGAAGGAAATTGCAGCTCCCTGAAGTATAAACTATTCACACCACATTGTTTGTGTGAATACCAGAAAGACAGCTAGATGATGATTGAGCCGATTTTCAATTTTAGACAAGATGTGGACATTTACATATTACAAAATCAGGTTTCTACCTGCGGTCTGAAAGCCATGCACAATCCCAGAGCCAACGGTGGCATGCAGTACAAAGTGCTGCCAGGCAACTGCAGACTCAGAAATGCTGTGGCACGCCAGTACAATCTCAAGGATTTTGGCCCGAGTTATTTGTTCATTGATATTATGTATGACTATTTTAAGGAAACTGTTTAGAACTATTTTCAAATCAAAGACAATTCTTGAAACCGCTGACTAATAAAAGGTCAAAATTGTTACAATGATAACTAGAGAAAGATTTACAGGTGCTGATCAAAGATCTACAGAATTAAGGCATAAAGCTACAAGAGAAACAAGGAAATGCACATTCTCTTTTCATCTGTCACATTTTTACTGGACAAGCTTGGGCAAGGCATTTTCTTTTTTCTGCGTCTAGTTTCTCTATTTAAAAATTAACATTAAATGCTTGTGTAAAGCACTCCTAGAGGTAAACCGAGTTATATGTACATGTGTTCATGCATGAATACACCTGTATATATCCCATCCAGGGTTGCTAGAGATGAATCTCTTGAAAAATAAACCTGAGTTTTCTGTAGTTTGAGCATTTATCTGCGTGATTGTATCAAGCCCATGCTTCTTGCATTCACTGCTTATGAATGTTAACACTCAGATTTTTTTTTTTTTTTTAATGCGATGCTCTTCCTCTCACCGGAATTACCACTTGACATCCCTCTGTTTAAAATATTCCAGACATCTAATCAGCAGGCAGAAATAATGTGCGAGCTGTGTGACCCAATGCCATGCCACGCCACAGATTTTTACCTTGCTTCTGATCCATGACAGCTCTTCCCAAACCATATAGACAGTTGTAATTGCTTGAGTGTGAATACAACTCTATGTATCTCAAGGGTCAAATTGAAGGTGCTTGAACTGAAAGGAAACTTCAGAGTTGAAAGAACAAGCTTACACTCTTCTTCGCATTTGCTGTTTTGTCAGGGTTTAAAAATTCTATTTGCATCCTTCCCTTTCTTATTAAATCTGACCTCTTTTCTACAGAACATGGGGAATCTTCATGTCTAGTACTGTAAAAAAGAACACATCTTAGTAGAAATTTAAGTGAATTCAATTATGTTCAATGGTTTCTAAGCTTTTATTATTCAGCCTCCTTGTTTCCCTGTGCTTGGAGACTGCTGAAAACCAAGGAAATGCTATATAGGGATTGGATATGAAAAATCAGATTTGGAATGACCAGAAGAGCAGAAACATCTTCCTTCCTCATGAGAATTATTTAAAGAATTGGCTGAGGTACAGCCATTCAGGGAACTGCTTAATCACTCCAGTTTTTCAAACAGGACCTGCCCTTTTACTCACCAAAATAAAACTCCCTCTGTATAATAACGACGACAGCACCATTCATTTCTTAGGTGGAGTCAGAGATAAACAAGCTCACTTTGCACTCCTCCTACAAATATTCTACACTGCTTGGAAAGTTCCTCCCTCAGAAACCAATTCCGCACATATTTCCTATTTTTGCACAGCCACTTCCGCCTCTGCCATATCAAAATGCAAGAACGAGTTGCTCTTCTTGCATTAACTTTGGTGAAAGAGGTGCCCTTTCAGAACATAATATTTGACCTATTCAATGGCATTCTGACCATGCTGTCATTTTGAGTTCAATTTTGTTTTGTTTCTGAAAATGCAATGGCCTGTAGCCTCAACAATAAGCTTTCTGCAATTTCATTCAAATCAAGTCACATTCTTTCTCTGACTGCAATATTCTGCATCAGCTCAAGAGGTTATATTCTTAAAAACATTTTTAAAACATTTTAAAAACAAGCTCTGTTTCTAAGGTTGCTCCTCTGAGATCAGGACACCTTGAGTCTTCAAAGAACACTGAGGCAAAGCTGATGATAACAAGGGCTGATTTTCCTAACTTCATGTAACCCTAAAGAGATGATGTTCAATTGTCCCAACTTTTTATAAATTACTAGTGATTTTTTCTAACTCCTTTTTCCTAACTAATCTAACTATTTTCTAACTATTTGAGATGTCTCCATGATCATCTTTCAGAAATGCTGCATACGACATCACAAATTCGAAATATAACATTGCAGGCACCTATAAACACTTAGGCATCTTTGAAGATCTGTTAAGACTTCACATGCTCCTCTTGTGATAAGGATGAAGTACTCTTTTTGCACTTACAAAATGATGGCTCTGTTCTTTATGCACTTCCTTTTCCTGAGGAAACATACTCTGCCTCCTGCTTTACCCCATTTGATTAACTTCACTGGCTGAACAGGAAATTTGGTCCTTAAAGTACCATAATAATTAAAAAAGGATTGGAAAGGACCCCCCACATGGCACCTGGTCCATCTCCCTGCCCCATCAGCAAGATCAGCTGTAACTAAGATATTTTTGAACACCAGAAAACAATTACAAATCAGTACAAGGGGCAGGACTCACAGCAAAAAAGCTGCCTAGTAACCTGAGATGAGACACCAAAGAGTAAGATAATCAGTCAAAATGGAGTCAGATCACAAAAGACCATTTACATCACGGAAATGGACTCATGCTTTTCAGTAAACTGCTCACTACTTATTTCACACGTGACCACTTTGTGGCACAAATAACTTAACTCATTTGGTCCATTAAGAACATCCATTCATTTTCTGTTCCTTTTCTGGGCTGAAGTGCTGTTTTCTCTACTAGCTATGAGACTTCGTTCACATTTTCCAGCTTGCTATCACTTAACTGTAGAAGAGACATAATCACCCTGGCAACACTTTAGTGTTTATTACACACTTAAAAAGTTATTTTAAAACAAGTACTGTCTCTTTGTTTGTGCTGTATCCAATGCCTGGTGTGATGGGGTACAGAGCCACAGGAAAGCCTCTCTGTACTTTTTCAACTCAGAGGTAAATAAATACATAAATAATGACAATGGTGAGGGTTTGTGTAATAGACTGGGTGCCAGACCACCCTGGGATAGTATCTACAGGTCTCAGTTTGCAACTTTGCACTTCTCATACAAAAATGTTATCTGCAAAAAATATATTTTTAGTTCCCAAATTCCTACACTAAATACCAAATGTACCAGAAATGGAAGAGAAAGCCTGTGATACATGGGTTGTGAGGAATCCAAGAGTTGTATGATAAGAACTTTTTAAAGATTATAGGTGACCCACTTCTGTTGGTCTTATTTTTCAGTGCCTGCTAATCTCATGAGGGTATGTTTCAGAGTCATTGTCCTTAAAGCTATTCTGAGTGGAGTATGGTGAAAATGTTCTGTACTAAAGGATGGAGATAGAAACAGTGACAACTGCATATACATGTCACAATTGGAAAATTACACAATAATATAGACTAGAAATTTCCACTTTCTCACCCGCTACTTCTTTAAATGTCTAATAGAGACATGAAAAACAAAACTGGTAACTTCCATAAAAATGCAAGACTTCAACTTTATCAATTTGCTACATTTAGTTTAGAAGGTGAAAAAAACGTAAAAATAATTCTAAGGACACTTTCTTTCCTTATGGCATTCCACTCAAACACAAAAAAAAGCTGGTCCATGGAAGCCAACTCCCAGGCACTGTATGTCTTAAAATGAAGATTTACACAATGAAACAATAGAGCTTCGCACCAATTCTTCCTGCCTTTATGGCTCTGGAACCTCAACAGATTCACTCGTTTTATTGGAAGCTTCTTGTAGTTTCTGACAAAGAAAGATACAATTAATAAAACTAATAACTACTGTTAAAAAAGGTGTTCCCAAATATCTCCTCATATTCAGTACTGTTAATCATCATCTTTTACACTGGTTTGGTTTTTCATTTCCCAAAGAAAATTTGTTTCGTTTGAATATTCCGTCAAACTTTGCAAGATGGCAAAACTGTTTCTTTGGTTTAGTGTTTTCATTGCTTACTGTATCTTTAAGGATTTTAACATATTTACCATTAACTGTAGCACCTTCTTCACCGGCTTCTTCATTATTTTGAAATGTTCTTTATAAAGTGGGGATAACAACTTTCTATCAAAAGCAAAATAAAAGACTCAGGTCTAGGCACTTCAAAATATGCAAATACAAGTAGGATCCCAAATCTACTGTCTGGACTCCTTTTTAGTTTCTGGAGATTTAAGGTATATTAAAAGCAGCAGTTTAGGGTGAAAAGTGTAATGTTTCATCTGCCATCTCCTAATCTAGGCAGTGTAAGATGCACGTCAAATGATGACAGGGCAGTGTGGAAAAATTTCATCTGAGGGTGAAAATGAAAGTTAAGGAGAGTGTTAAACTTACAGTAAACCCATCCCTTCCTGTCTGCTAGTTCTAGGAGTTAGGCCAAATTCAGAAATGCAGTAATAACAAAATCCCCTCATCAGCCACCCTTTTCCCACGTGTGCGTATGACAAACATTGACGAGGAAGTGAAGGAGGGACAAAGCAATCAGACAACCAATAACCAGATTTCTTTGTGCCTGGGTGCACGTTGTCTCAAGCAGAAGTGACTTCTGAAAGATACTGACTCATTTGCGGGATCCTCAGCCACAGGTGCAGCAGTAAAGGCTATCTACTAGCAGATTAAAGCAAAAAAGTAAAATAGCAATTGGCAGTTGACTGGGCATAAAAACCAGCATCCTGTGTGTGGCCGTCTGCTGGGCTGCATGCATGCTGGGCTGTGTGCCCTCCGCTCCTTGACATAATTTCATTATATTTAGCCTATTGAGGATGTCACTGTCTGGAGCATAAGGAAAAGCTGGCATGTGGATAGGGAGAATGTATAGAACAGTCTTTGTTATCTCTGGTCCCGCAATTCACGCTTGTCACAGCTGAATGTAAAGAAAGATGACATTAAGATTACCATGTGCAAAAAGATGTTTTTGCTTGAGAAATAACAGTGAACTACAGAATTGCAAATATGTTCTCATTTAGTAAAAGCATGGTCTGAGGAAGAAACTCCAATTTAAGTAACAGAGCACTGGTTGACGTCAGTAGGATTCAGAATCTCTAATCAAGGTCAGGTAATACAAAAGATTTAAATACTGGTTTTCAAAAAAACAATCCATAAATTTCCGGGCTGAAATGAAGAACAGAATATTGAAGTATAGAAGTAAGTTAAGTTCTGAAAGTTAAAAACACCTTAAATAGAAGGGAACAGAAGCTAAAATTCAGCCTAAGAAATCATGAGGACTATTTTTATATGGTATAACTGCATTCTGCATTTCTGTGCTGTTTTTCATACGAAGATATTAAAATATTGCTAAAACATATACAAAATTTTGATCTCACATCACAGTCCCTAACCACAATGTGAAGGAACATACAACCAATTGTTGTATTATTTCTCATGGGAATATGCTAGAAATACCATAAAAACAATGCACTTCTATAGAAACTGCTCCAAAAACTGTGAAGTTGAATAGAGAATGATATAGTTCTGGAGGTTGATTTAGCCACTTTATAAAATCCTTGAGTAGGGTTAAAAGTCTCTGTTATCATGGAGGGTGGATCACGTTCTTCAGCTTAACAGGACTTGAAAACTTACCTGCAATTCACACCAAATAGATGTTTAAAGTCAGCCTGGGCAATGATGAGAGCTCTTAATCCAGTGTTCCACCACTGGAATGTGGGGTTTTTTGTTTCTTACCATTTACATAACTTTCTCCTAA
Organism: Fulmarus glacialis; assembly: GCF_000690835.1. Taxonomy (NCBI): domain Eukaryota; kingdom Metazoa; phylum Chordata; class Aves; order Procellariiformes; family Procellariidae; genus Fulmarus; species Fulmarus glacialis. The sequence continues at coordinate 31,904 of NW_009208554.1, forward strand.
GTGACTGATTTCACATGTTTACATTAGACTTAGTGTAATTAGAAAACACAGTCCATGCTTTGCATGAAATATGAACAGACTCTTTCTTCCGAGTTTAATGAGCTCTGAAAAAGGTTATTATTAAGTCTATTGGGAAGTCCACTAAAATCCCCAGAGGCTGAAGTTTGCACGTTATGCAGTCTATTTTTGCCATATTCTGTTTTGGAAGCACATAGGCATAATATTAAAATAATGAAAAAATCACATTTTTGCTTAATACTAAAACAGGTAATATACACTCAGGATAACCTTAGATGCCAACAGAAGCAACAGTGTTCCATCCTGGATTAAGGAAGTAGAAAGTTAAATCATTAGAAAATTATTAATGATCTTACCTGTATCAGGAAATAATCAGAAAACATGCTTTCAAGTCCCTTTTTTTTTTTGTCACAGCATAATCTTTTCATTATCATTCCCTTGGTGACTATAGACTCACTGTAAGCATAGGCAATGACAACATTCACAGTGATTTCTTTTTCTCTTTCCTTTGGGGACTGTGCCGAGGTCTTTACCTCTGGAGCTCTGACCAACTGGAAAGCATGTTTTCTCTGCTAAAGCATCACTAATCCTCCTGTCAGCCTTTTCCACAAAACCTCTGATGTGTACAACTGTAAAATTTTCCTTGTCCTCCTGTACTGGACCCAGAGACTATGTTTCTCATTCTTCTCAATTTCTCTCACCCTACTTATCTCCATATGTCAGCGCCTTCCTGATTGGCATGTTAATACTGTGTGCTGCTGTGCATATTTTGAAAAGATAGTGACCATCATTTCTTTGACTTGGGTCAATGGAAATCAGTCTTAGGCACAAGTTCAGACATTGGTTGAATTTCGTTCCCAAAGCAAGTGTTTGCATTCACTGTAGTACTGCATCCCACTCTGAAAATTCTGGCTCTGAAGAACATGGACCGCTTGTAATATCTATAGAAGAATGGATCATCATCCAGTTCTGTATTTCCTCACTGAGGGACAATCATGAAGCTGAATTTGAAGGGGACAAAATCATGAGAAAATAAGAGCATACTCATAAATCATTTTGTCTTCTGAAAGTGTACTGCTTCCTTATTTATGCCACTAAACCACGTGCTTTCTTTATGAAGCAGTTGTGAGACATTTTCCTTCCATAAAAAGGATGTTGGTTGGTTATGCTAAAATGAATTCACAAGACACTACTAACTCATTATCAAAACACAGGGCACCCTCCTGACCGCAGCAGTTGCAACTGCTGGAGCATTGAGAAAGAATCATGGGGGCATCTGGTCATTTGCTCCAAAAATCTTAAAATGGGTCCACTAAACAGTCCGTATCAAAACAAAAAGAAACTATTTCAAGGTACCTGATCTGCATATTTACCATGTCTTTTTTTCTATCAAGCCATACTTCTACCCAAATCTCTGGAATTTTTCTCTCCTCAGTTGATTTCTTCTAAACGACCAGCAGGGAACTTTTCTCAAAAACTGCCTAGTATTTCTATGTCAATACTGTCCCAGCCTGACTAACTATTTGATGAGAAAAGGGATTAAATGCATGGGTAGATCAGGAAGGAAACAGCCACAGGAACATTTCCCATATCTAAAAATGCTAAATCTCATTCTACTGACCACATTACTGATTAGCCTTTTGTACCCACCCTGACTGTGCTTTTGCACTATCGCTAAGCCCACAGAAAAGCCTTCTCTAATGAAGCAATATTCTGGAAAACATCAGATCTGAAAATAGAAGACAGACCAGCTCTGCACAGCCTCATTTTTTAATAGTTGACAATCCACCCTCGCAGATTGCCTGTGCAATGCAAAGCACTCCTTTTTGTAACTATGCATATTTCTTTGGGTCAACCTGGTTTGACAGACTTAAATTTATCAGAAGCATTTTAAAAGTTTCTTCGTTTTTGTGACAGTCTACCATGAACCATGATATAACCTCCATATGAAGCCTGGCAGAGAGAAGCATTCATTACACAAGCATCTCAAATATGTCAGTTGTATCACATACACACACACACACACACACACACGAAGAAAAAACCCATCTGTTCTACCACTTTCTGGAATGGAAGGTTTTATTTGATTCTCTGGGTTCAGATATACTTACCAATTTACTACTACTAAAAGCCAGTGTGAAAAATTTGATAGAAACTGGTATATTTGGTTTTAGGAAAAGAGATGGGGGTGTTTTACATGGCTTCTAAATTTAAATTTTTTAGTCCATGTGGAACCTGTCCTTTTTTTCCCCAATTAGAATTAGTAGTGAAGCCTTCCTGCCTCAGGCCATCAGTAAATAAAAAGTATTCCCTCCCACTATTACCTGCAAGAAGTATACCTAGTTAATGAGTTCATTTCCCCTCACATCAGTCTCTCACCTGCTAAATACAGTACATGAGATCTCTCTGCTAGAAAGGGAAAATAACTTGCAATCCCTAACTACAAGATTTCTCTGTCCATTCCTTTGTTTTTTATTGAAACATATAGCACTGTTGAAACAATTTCACTAAAACCCATGTGCTTATCTTTATTGCTGACGTATAAGTCTCTAACTTTTCCTTTATACCAGCCTTTTCCTATTCAGGTTTTTCTTCTGCACACTCAAGCATCAAACTTTGATCAGCATAGCTTAGCCTACACAAATCATAGTATGTTCAGCTGCTTTCCATCGTTTCCTGGATGGAGACAGGGTTTTTCTCAGGCAATTTTACAGCTCTACTTTATCTTTATGAGCCTTCTTACTGCTTAAGTTGTTTTTAGTGGCTTCTTGCAAAGCACTACAGTCCTACCTAAGCCCACACAACTTTCAACGTCTGCAAAAATTACATCACATTTTCAAAACTTTCAGTGAGAGTGAAATTACCTTCCCTCTGTTAGCGTTAGGGAAAAAAACTAGTGCTAGAGGATTTGTGGTAATAAGCTTACAACTTCTTTACTAGCAACCATCTACCTTCCCCTGCCTAAAAAGACAATTTCCATGGCACATTCTTCAGCATCTTCAGATTATTTTTAGTCAGTTTTCATTAATTTTGAGTCCAGCTAAATACTTATCCATTGAAATACCAACAATTTACCCTGCTAGTCTCTGTTGAGTATACCAGAAAGCAAGCTTCTGCCGATCTGCTGCCAGTTCCAATTCATGGAATAAATCTTTGGACTAATTTAGGAAATTTTGTCTCTTATCACAAATCTAAATAAAGACCCTAGTCTGAATGTATCTTCTCACTACATGTTCTATGTTTTTTTTATTTGTTTGTTGATCATCCAAGGATTATATGAATTGGAGAAACATTCACCCTAAATTGTCAGTCAGCAGGAGGCAACCAGTCTTTAACTTGCAAACTCCAATTCAGGCAGTGCTGTTAAAACGTGATGTTTACTTGTGTCCTTGATGCTTTGTCTCTTTATTACATACAAAAGGTATGATTTAGGAATATATTCACACATATTCTGACTAATTCTCCACCATTGAATAAAACAACTGTTTCCTCATTTGGAACTGCCTAACAAGCAAAACAAACATGTAGGTGAACTTTAGACAGTTTTTAACTGAAATAAAGTCAGTAAAGAAACTTACATCATACATAGAATTACAGATGGACGCAGGTTAGAAGGGACCACAGCATTTCATCTAGTTCAACCTCCTGCTCAAAGCAGGGTCAGCTATGAGGTCAGACCAGGTTGCTCAGGGCTTGATCCAGGCTCGTCTTGAAAACTTCCAAGGAAGGAGACTGCACAACATACTTGTGCAACCCACTCTACTGCTAGACTGTCCTCATGGGGACAAAGTTTCTCCTTATACCCAGTCTGGACTTCTCATTTCAACTTCTGCCCATTGCTTCTCATCTTCCCACCATGCACCACTGTGAAAAGCCTGGCTCCATCTCCTTAATGACCCCCTTAAAGTCACTGAAAAGCTGCGATTAGGTCCCCTGGGTCTTCTCCAGGCTGAACATAGAATCATAGAATCATTAAGG
>NW_009208555.1:0-2919 GCF_000690835.1 Fulmarus glacialis
GGGGGGGGGAGTGGGGGGAGGAATGCACCACCACAAGGGGACTTCAAAAACAGTACTGGGGGCTTTTAGGGGACAGAACTATACAAGAGGTGCTCTTGCCCAGAATCCTTTGACACAGATTTGCTACACATTTCCATTTCACTGCAAAATTTTTGGGTTGTGCATCGTAACAGCCAGGCTGAATTCTGTCATCACCTCTTTAAAAAGCAAACTCATTTTATCTCCCAAAATGCACTGGCTTTTTTCAGGCTTAAAAAATGAACTTGTTTTACTTAAAAGGTTTTTGAGCAGATAGATGGCTACTGAAGCTTCTGGTTAAAGGTACTCATTACTTGATTCATTATATTCAATAGAAAAAACATCCCATGCATAATTGTGAAGATGAAATGTAACAACAATTGAGACCAAATTTGTGGAAAAATTGTCAAGTTTACAGTCTCTAAGACAAGTTCTTACACATGCCTGGGCCACATCCTGAATTGTAGTAAGTCTATACCACCAGCTTTCACTGTCTGAGAACCACGACTCAAACCCATAGCTATAGTTCATCCTACAGTCCCCAGGTTGTGGTGCAGCAGTGTTTCAAGAGTCAGGCTTTGAAATGGCCTTGTTAAGTTACTGACTCCAACTTGCTTGCTATAGCAGTGAGGGATCACAAGGCCTAAGAGAAAGCTATAGATTCCTGAGAGAGATTAAACAAAAAATCTGTTCAATTTAGATAATTCTTATATTTTCAATTATTTCAATTATTATGTACCAAGACACATTTTTCCATTTCTAGTGCTTTGCATGCAGGATCCTTTTCAGTAGTATTATCATCTAGCACTATGGGAGCAGTTCTGTGAAAAGAACAGTTACCCCAAAGTTCATCCTCTGCTAGGAATGCCTTCCAAGCACTGGTCACACCAAATGTGAATCACAGTTGATATTCTTTTTAATGAAGAAAGCATACGACATTGAACATATGAAAAATATTCACAGATGACACAGTCTTCTGGCAGTCAGCCTGAGCTACCATCTGTTCTTATAACAGCAGTGGAATAAAGTTTATATTATACTTTACTCCATAAAATTTAAGCAGAGCTATATTGTATTCCACTAGTGGTGGTTATTGGAATCTGAAATCTCCATGTAGCTGAAGAACACTGATGTATTTTTCTGCTTCACTAAGGTTTGGATCTCTATGTAGTACCACAAAGCAACCATTTGTTTGAGCAAGTAAGGATAATCAGTTTTGAAAACTTAGATTATAAACAATGTCACATGATTATTGAGCATTCATTTCTGAAAGTACCTCTTGTCATTTTGGTATCAATACAAAGATATTTTCTATGAAGCTCATTGCTAGTATTAGTATTGCAAGGCTATCAGCTGATATATGCAAGAACAACGGTGATACTCACTGAAGCATTGGACACAAGATATTAAGTTTAATATTCATGAAATGATGTTAATTCAGAGCTTGTATTTCTTTAGAAAAAAAAAAGAAATGATAGATCACAAATCTTCCACCTATCTGGCTCCACCTGCATTGCAATAGTATAGACTGTATTACTGTGTAATCAGTTACTGTGTAACTGATCATTTGCAGCCATTATACCAAATCTGAGAGCTTCACTGTATTTACTCATCAGAACAATCTGGAAATATTATAGATCAACCGAAGTATTTCTTAAAGAAGTCCTCCAAATGTAAATGGATTCAGACTTTGGTTTAAACTGTCACATCACAACGGCGGTGGGATATCATCAAACAAAAGTTTTTGTTTTAACGCAGTCACATTTTAGTCTCCTGTACCAGAAAAATAAGCATTAGATCAAGCTGCAGTACTGTGCAAGAGGCTAAAGATCTCACTAAAACAAGCAAAAGGAATATCTATTAGGCCTGAATGCATACCTTGCATGTGCATTGTTTTGATTAAGAGGAGAAACTTTTAGGAGATGTATGCCCATGATGACCCAGTTGCATTCCCTTCTTAAAGTTTTACCTCCAAGCCAGCATCCTTCCTTGTGCAGAGGTGCTATAAGAACTTTCATCACAAATAAATATTTTATTAAAGATGCAACCAATCAATATCTATAACATGTCCTTAACAAGAGCACAAGCACAAAACAAGCAGAAAGGATCTCAATCTCTTCTCTTCTCCCCTGATAAGAGTGACAGGGACAGCATTCCGTAAGTACTTTGCTACTTCAAGACCCCAGTAGTGCTATGTGGAATTTACAGAGGCACACGCACAGCACTAACTCTCTGCAGTTTAACTTTGTCTGTAAATCCCATAGTTTATCTTCCACTGAAGTTTAGTGATACACCTCTCAGCATTTTCAAGACACATAGACTTAAATGAAATCCCCTTTGTCCTACAGCATGGACTGACAAAGGAGAGCAGCTATTATTTAGTCTGCAGCCCACACTAGACAGAGATTCACAACACCACTGCACCTCCAGCTCCCTCTGGCACTATTATCCTAGCCGACACACTGGACAATCTTTTCTGTAGCTCTGTCCATAAGCTAGAACACACCTCCTCCTTCACAGTCTTTTCCATTCTACCTTTTTTTTCAGCATACTGCAAGTGCTTCCCTAACTGTTCCAGCAACATCTGAATAAAATCTACAAATTGAACTTAGATCCAACATACCTGAACTTGAGTTTTAGTGACCTGAACTCTTCTGATTCTCTCTTCTTTCAGGACACCAGTTCATCATATACTTTTCCTGAGACATCTGTTTGCTAACTTAGGCCCAATGTTTCTTTTCATTTAGAATCACAGAATCATAGAATCATTAAGGTTGGAAAAGACCTTTAAGATCATCGAGTCCAACCATCAGCTCAACACCACCATGCCTACTAAACCATGTCCCTAAGCGTCTCATCTACATCTTTTCAATACTTCCAGGGATGAGGACTCCACGACTT
>NW_009208555.1:2929-10040 GCF_000690835.1 Fulmarus glacialis
ACCACTTCCCTGGGCAGCCTGTTCCAAGGCCTGACCACTCTTTCAGTAAAGAAGTTTTTCCTAAGGTCCAGTCTAAACCTCCCTTGGCGCAACTTGAGGCCATTTCCTCTCGTCCTATCGCTTGTTACTTGGGAGAAGAGACCAACCCCCACCTCGCTACAACCTCCTTTCAGGTAGTTGTAGAGCGCGATGAGGTTTCCCCTCAGCTTCCTTTTCTAAACAGCCCCAGTTCCCTCAGCTGCTCCTCATAAGTCTTGTTCTCTAGACCCTTCACCAGCTTCGTTGCCCTTCTCTGGACGTGCTCCAGCACCTCAATGTCCTTCCTGTAGTGAGGGGCCCAAAACTGAACACAGTATTCGAGGTGTGGCCTCACCAGTGCCGAGTACAGTACATTTGACTATTCCAGCAACATGATGGTTTCCCTTTCCCCTCTGGTACAGGTGTTCTCAATGCATTACCCACATATCACCACATGCAGCCACAAAAAACTCCCTGAGCACCATTAATCTCTCCAATGATGAGCTAATGTTTCTACCCTTCTATTACATGAGGAGAAACCAATGGCTGTCTCCAAGGAGGTGGCCCAAGTGGCCAGAGCAAAATAGTCATTACTGGACAGTGTTAAATAAAACAGTGAGAAAGTCTTTCTGTGCAACACACGTAGAATGGGGATAAAACTCTTAATACAGCTTAACCGTCAATGTAAAGCAAATATAATGAATGCGCCTTAGTTTTTAGTGTCACCAGGCAGGCAGTTAAAAATAGAGGTGACCGAGAACTGGGGGTCATTTAAAAATACACTAAGCTCTTTGGCTGTCAATAACACTTAGAGTGGTCACATTTAGTATTTAGTGCCCTATTATGTTCCATTTCTTGAATTTTCTGTTTATTTTTACAGGTTTAAAATGGTATTTTCTGAAATCTTAAATATATAAATATATGTGTATATGAATGTGCTTATTTACATTAAGTTTAAAAAAAGTGAAAAAGGTGCCCAAATATAGCTGCATCACATGTTTTTGCAGCTATATACTTCTAAAACATACTTCTATTAAACATGAAAAATATTTTGTTTCTTAGCAAGAAAAGCATACTACACTCTCTGATTTGCAACGAAAAACAGATGCATTTTTGCACACATAAAAAACAAAGAAAAATCTAGCATTCCTTTATGGCTACATAAATTAGACAAGGTGAAAGTTTCCTCTTGAAGTTAGCATGAACAAAGAATTTATCTGAATGACATCACTTACTTGTTCCATTCTCTTTTTCTAGTTATGCATTATCATTAGAAATGTAATGCATATTCTACTGAGATTGATGCATTCAATCAATAAATCCAGTTTAGGAGAACACATAAGGATCTTGCACTGTCTGCTGCAAAATTGATGAGTAGGCGAATTTGAAAATTAAAATAAGAGTATACAGCATATACATAGATAAAACTATGCACAACAGAATCTTAATTATCTACTTAAAATAATTGTTTTTGTTTATTACATACCAATGCATGTCAAATGAATATAGTTTCTCATGTAGCTTAAATAAGTCCTTATACAAAGCCAGATTGACAATCTTCTTGAAAAAACAAGCTTATGCAAAGAAAGTTCATAAGGCTGTGGCCATTCAGCAATTTATGTTGACTGAAAGCACAAGTTCATTTTCACTGCTTTGAAGACAGGAGACTAGATCTGATAAATGATCTTCCGTGACTTAGTCTCACAGACAGGTCATATTTAAAAGTATCCATTTAAAGTTCATACACACACGTGCACACACACACACATACATATAGTATTTATATAAACACAGACAAAAATTGATGTTATGTTAGCCATGGCTCAGAAAGAACTGCCTTGAACTGAAGAATCAGTTGGTCTGAATTATTCTTTTCCTAGTGGTCTTTACCTCTGGGTCAGAATTTAAATACACGAGAAGGGCAGTGGTGGAGATCTGACGTGCTACTGTTGCTGCTCATGCTGTAACTGTTCTATAGGTTCAGCACGTTTTACCAATATTAAATTCACTTTGTAGAACATAAAAAGTTATTTGAAGTACTTTATAGAATTTTAAAGTGAAGGAAAATAATTAGGAGAACAATAAAATTCAATAGATCAGTCTGGCTCAGGAAGCCAGTCATTGCGGACAGAATGAGTAAGACCTGTCAAAGACAGTGAACGTCAATAGGGAAATATACGCGAATTCTGCAAGAACCAAGTTTGGACAGAAAATTTACTTGGTCCTTTAATATTATCATGGAGAAAGTCTAAAATACTTGGAATCTGACTTACAGTACTTCACTGGCTGCCAGATCTTTCCACTCAAAGTTAGTTTCCATATCAAATGCTATCTTTTTCAAGAAATACCAATTTTGGTTTTCTGTCTGCCTCTAATTAATGAACGAAAGTCTACTGTTATTCATTAGACACCGTGCTCCCATTTGATCTAACTACAAAACTGAGGTGTTGATTTTAACTTCATGCACAGAAAAAAACACTATTTCTTAAGGATGTTCTCCATCAGGTCAAGTGAAGGAAATAGCGTGAACAAGAGGAAAAGAAAGAGCAAGGGATAATTGTTTCTAGTAGTGTTGGCTTTGCTTCTGAAACAGTGTTTACTTGCCTTTACCCAGGTTCTGCAAGGACTGCAGAAAAACTGTCACTTACTAGGATCGGTTGCTCTGCAAATTGGAATATAATTTACATCTTTATCTACAGATCACTCTGCTATTGCAAACATAGCTGATAGTTTAACTCCAATGACAAGCTTGAAGAATTGGTTGGTAACAGAGTCTGGACTGCTAACCAGCTGTGGATTTGCCAGGATAGCAGCAAATTACATCAAGCAAATGTTTTTTTCACAACGCCAGGTGCAAGGAGGCTCTTACTTCCCATCACACTGTTCGGTCGTGGTTCTCATGCCCTTTCCACTCTTCTTTACCAAGTTTGGAGCAGCATCTGCTGCTATTTAGCTATGGAATTACGTTTAAATATAAATTAGACGCTGAGATAATGTTACAGCTTAGTGTGGGTTTTTTTATATGAACCGATTATGATTATGATTATTATGTATTTAACCTACTGTGAGAGGGAAGTAAAATGTGTTAGCTTAAATGTCATCCAAAATTTTCTTTTTTTCCCCTAAATTCCTAAATAGATTCCACAGTCTCACAAGTTTTTTGAACATGGTTGCAGAGGACAATAACATGACTTCTATGCATTGTAAGACTGAATTTAACAAAGAGGATGATATTTTCAAAACAGATGAGATCATGTGTTTCACATCATGTCTCAACCCTGACATACAGGGGAAAAGTCCTTCACCACAGACAGGGATTCTAATTACCACAGTGAGATGATTAAAAAAATTAAACTAAACAAAAATCTTAAAATAACAAACAAGAAAGATCACCTAAAACATGTAACCACACTTTACCACCTAAGTGTCATAGATTTTTTTAGTAATAAACACTAAGCTTCTACTACATATCCTGATCTTGTCTGCTGTTTATTTAGGAGAGAATGACCAATTGCTTTTGTATGACTCAATTTTGTAATGGATTCAGCTCCTCAAAGAGTATGGTCTCCTCTGCTCCATAATTGAGATGGTTACATTCCTTGTTTAGGTGGCAGTGTAACATTAGGACATTTTTTAATGTCCCACTGAGATCTCAGGTGTGTCATGAGTACTACTGAATCTAGATGAACAGACAGAGGAAACAAGAATTTTCTTTCTTGGTATTGTAAGGAATTTCATGGAAGTCAGCAAACTTACTTACTGTGCACTCAACTCCTGTGCCCAGGTCATTACAAAAACATTGAAAAGAACTGGCCTTAAAATTGGGCCCTGAGGAATACCACTAGACACTCTGCCAGCCTGATGTCTTGGGCTAAATTCTTACCTGTTATCCTGGTGCTCACTAATGCCTGATTTATAATGGCAACAGAAAAAGAAGAAAAACCAAAAACTTCACGGGTATATTGGGACCAGCCTGTAGCTGGTCCTTATTTTGTGATGTTATATCCTGTATTGCTGGCAGTCACAGTCATAGACCTATCCGACTCTTCTGTGCAGATATTCCTATTTCTCAGGTTTCTTTTTTAATTATCTGTCCCTATTCCTCCATATTCCTGTCACCATGTGAGATTAATCATCAGCATATGACCAGATGGCAGATAGAAAGACTGCTCCCCATCTGTGGGAGCATGGATTAGCACAGGCTTTTTAACAGTCTTATTTCCTTAAACAATAATCATCTATATAGACCCTGCTATCAAGAGAATGATCATTCCGAATAAGATATCTGAATTTCTTAGTCTGATGATTTGGAAGACTTGAAGAGTATAAAAGCAGAAAGTATAATATGATATATGCCAAAATATAAACACAGTATTCATTTCATCTTTACATACCCCTTCATACAACTACAGAGTTGCAAGACATATTTAGAGTTTCTTTTTTTCTGCAATGCAAGCATGTTTGTGCTACACAACTGTTTGAGTAGATTTTTATGAGCTACTTAAAAGCCTACTGTAGTTTTAAATTGTGAATTTATAATAAAGAACAAAATCACTGTCATACAGTTTTGTATCTTAGTAATGGTGCTCCTGTCTCTTTTCGTCGTAATAAAACATGTCCCTCAGCCTACAGGCACCTCTCATCATGACGGGAAAACAGCATAACCTGTAATACATAATGATCTTTAAGGTGACAAGAGGCTTTGATAAATGGAAATATCAAGGAGTACTTGTAAAAGTACCATCTCAAACTTACAGCTTACTACACTGTTGCTGCAATTTTCATGAAACAGAAAATCATTTGTGGGATCCTATTTTAATATGGGTAGGTAATTAGCAGGACTTAGAACTGACTGAACAAAAGATGAGGTCATGAAGGCAGTGTCAGATGGATAAGAACTATGATGGTATACAGAGTAGGGGGCTTTTGGCTTCTTTTTAGATTTATAAATATAGGTATATTTTCTAAATCACTAAAAGAAATTCCATTTTATATCAATGTTGACACAAGATTGATGGTTTACAAAGACAGGATTTGTCTCTCATTAATTTGTAATGAATACTGAGAATCCGTATCATTAGCGAAGAGCAGATCCAGTCAAAAGAAGTAAAAATTATTCTGTAAAACCTCTAACAAATTTCCCCAAAACATTAAGCAAAGGCTGTGGAACTGCTTTCAGTTCAATTTGCAGTTTCAACTGAGCAGCACTTTATCCCACGAGTCTCCTGACCACTATGACTACTCAAGCAGCAGTAGTCTGGAGGTTTAACAAAATCTATCTCTTTACAAGTAAAAAACATACTTGGAAAATAACTCACAGTCCTAATTAATGGTCTGACATCCTGTCATTCTACCAGTAATTATTACCTCAGTGAAAAAATGAGTGATTCCAAAGTACGGCTGGAATATTCACCCATTACATTTTTTTTCCACAAAAATCAAACATTTGTAATTATTAAGAAAATCCTACTGTGCAATACCATTCATATCATGGGTGAATGGTACGGAAAAGGAACCTTTCATTAAGGTTTTTGTCACCATTGTGAGGTATGACTTCAGAAATAACTTCTTGCCTAATCTAAAACTGTAAAGATCTTTTCAAAGGGTAAGAAGACAACATAGGTTATTACCAGCTGAGGAGAAAATTTAGAGAGTGATTAATCTGAGGAGTCTTCTTTCATGATCCCCTTCTTAAAATGAAGGAAAAAACCCCACACAATTACAGAAGGATCACCTTCTTGAAAAAGACTTTCATTGCTGAAATCTCAGTCATCATAGGAAACTATTTCCCTTTAAAGAGAATATAGACTTTATTAACTTGGTTTTTTCATTGCTGCTTTTTATAATGAAAGCTTCATAACTACTGCAGGCATAAAACTTCTGAATACTGAACTTCCTCACAAGCTGGAAACAGGTAAAATAAATCAGCTATAGCAGAGAAATTTCTGTTACTGGCAGTCTTTCATCTGGCTTGAAGTACAAGATGCTAGAAGCTGTCCTACAACGTGTAAAACAATTTATACCATTGCAGTTTCAATAAACAGAATCTTTAATGACTATGAAGAAGATGAGTTAGAAGATATCACAATTTTTATCACCTAGGTTTGTCTGGCTCTCACACAGCTTGAATTATAGAAATCCAGTCAATCGCAGGAAATAATACATATATTTACCTAGAATAGGATTTTTCAGCTTTGCATTATCAGAAGCCTTCCTGTGTAGTTAATCTAGGTAGGCTTTCCCCCAGTTGGTAATTCAAAATGGGAGTCCTGTGTCAAGACAGGGCAAGTCCTGTGTCTATTGGATGCGGGGGGAAACATAGTGACAAAGGATGAGGAAAAAGCTGAGGTACTTAATGACTTCCTTGCCTAGTCTTTAATAGTAAGACCAGTTGTTCTTGGGGTACCCAGCCCCCTGAACTGGAAGACAGGGATGGGGAGCAGAATGAAGCCCCCATAATCCTAAGGGAAGTTGTTAGCGACCTGCTACACCACTTAGACATACACAAGAGGTGTATGGGGCCAGATGAGATCCACCCAAGGGTACTGAGGGAGCTGGAGGAAGTGCTCCCCAAGACACTTTCAATCATTTATCAGCAGTCCTGGCTAACTGGGGAGGTCCCAGTTGACTGAAGGTTAGCAAATGTGATGCCCATCTACAAGAAGGACTAGAAGGAGAATCTGGGGAACTAGGCCTGTCAGTCTGGCCATGCTGCCAGGGAAGGTTATGGAGTAGATCATCTTGAGTGCCATCACATGGCACGTACAGGACAAGCGGGTGATCGGGCCCAGTCAGCATGGGTTCATGAAAAGCAGGTCCTGTTTGACTAACCTGATCTCCTTCTATGACCAGGTGACCTGCTTAGTGGATGAGGGAAAGGCTGTGGATGTTGTTTACCTGAACTTTAGTAAAGCCTTCAACACTATTTCCCACAGCATTCTCCTGGAGAAACTGGCTGCTCATGGCTTGGATAGGCGTACCCTTCGCTGGGTAAAAAACTGGCTGGATGGCCGAGCCCAGAGAGTTGTGGTCAACGGAGTTAAATTCAGTTGGTGACCAGTCATGAGCGGTGTTCCCCACGGCTCAGTTTTGG
>NW_009208556.1:0-1028 GCF_000690835.1 Fulmarus glacialis
AACATCTTTTTGTACCACAGTTCTTTTCAGAAAATCCTATGAAACCTTTGAAGACCACAATACCCACAAACATCACCATGGACAGGATCTGTGCAGCATGCTGTGGCCATACTACAGGTCCATCTAATGCTGTATCAATTCAGGGTTCCCAGCATCAGAAGGGATGTATATAAAATAAGATTTTATAACTGGCTATTAACTTTTCTGGAAAGTTAATGAAACAGTTTTATTTCTTGAGAGAGTTGGTGCCTTTCCTGTAGCACCCAAAAGAAGCAGCACCTGTTGGTGCAAAACAGAAGAGGCGGAAGACAGGCAGACCATATGTTTTCTGAAATTAACTTCTTCTGAAAACTTTTTCCTTCTGAGAGAAAAACATAATTTATCATAATTTGCCACTTTTTCATTTTAAGATAAAATTTTTAATTTATTCAGTTGTTCAAAGAAACATTGGCCTTGCCTGCTTTAGTGGTAAGACTATCTGTCTTCCTTTCTGCAGTCCCATGAATCATAATGCTTAGATAATAAAGTTTGCAGGAGCCAGAAATATAAGAAGATTGATAAATAATTGAGATTATAGATAAACAGTATTCTAAAGCTCAGTTTAAAACATCACAAGAATATGTATTCTTATATGAACAAATGTACCTGTGCATCTTATTTATGGAATCTAATCCATGGAGCAGTGACTCTAAGAAGAACATGGGGTCCTTGTTGTGCTTTAACCCATCAGGCAGCCAAACACCACACAGCCACTTGCACACTCCACCCCATCCAGTGGGATGGGAGAGACAATCAGAAAAAACAAAAAGTAAAATTTGTGGATTGAGATAAAGACAGTTTAATAAATCAAAAAAGAAAGGGAAAATAATAATAATAATGATGATAGAATATACAAAATAAGTGATACACAATGCAATTACTTACTACCCGCTTACCGATGCCCAGCCAATTCCGAAGCAGCGATCTCTACTCCCCAGCCAACTCCTCCCAGCTTATATGCTGAGCATAACATCATATGATATGGAATA
>NW_009208557.1:0-22409 GCF_000690835.1 Fulmarus glacialis
GAAAATAAGGAGGTGATTGGTGACAGCAAACATGGCTTCTCTAAGGGCAAATTGTGTCCGACAAATTTGGTGGCCTTCTACAATGGGGTACAGCATTGGTGGGTGGGACGTCATCCACCTGGACTTGTGCAAAGCATTTGACACTGTCCCGCATGACATCCTTGTCTTTAAACTGGAGAGGTATGGATTTGACGGATGGACCACTCGGTGGATAAGGAATTGGCTGGATGGTCGCACTCAAAGAGTTCCAGTCAATGACTCGATGTCCAAGTGGAGACCAGCGATGAGTGGTATTCCTCAGGGGTCGGTATTGGGACTGGAGCTGTTTAACATCTTTGTCAGCAACATGGACAGTGGGATTGAGTGCACCCTCAGCAAGTTTCCCAATAACACCAAGCTCTATGGTGCGGTCCACACACTGGGGGAAAGGGATGCCATCCAGAAGGACCTTGACAGGCTTGAGAGGTGGGCCTGTGTGAACCTCATGAAGTTCAACAAGGCCAAGTGCAAGGTCCTGCACCTAAAAAATCACAAATCCAGGCGGGGCGGAGAATGGATTGAGAGCAGCCCTGCCGAGAAGGACTTGGGGGTGTTGGTTGATGAGAAGCTCAACATGTCCCAGCAATGTGCCCTTGCAGCCCAGAAAGCCAACCGTATCCTGGGCTGCATCAAAAGAAACGTGACAAGCAGGTTGAGGGAGGTGATTCTCCCCCTCTACTCTGCTCTGGTGAGACCCCACCCAGAGTACTGCATTCAGTTTGGGGGCCCCCAACATAAGAAGGACATGGACCTGTTGGAGCGAGTCCAGAGGTGAGACACAAAGATGATCAGAGGGCTGGAGAACCTCTCCTATGAAGACAGGCTGAGAGAGTGGGGTTGTTCAGCCTGGAGGAGAGAGGGTTCCTTATAGAAGCCTTCCAGTACCTCAATGGCGCCTACAAGAAAGCTGGAGAGGGCATGTAGTGATAGGACAAGGGGTAATGGCTTTAAACTGAAAGAGGGTAGATTTAGATTAGATATAAGGATGAAATTCTTCACTATGAGGATGGTGAGGCACTGGTTGCCCAGAGAAGCTGTGGTTGCCCCATCCCTGGAAGTGTTCAAGGCCAGGTTGGATGGGGCTTTGAGCAACCTGGTCTAGTGGAAAGTGTCCCTGTCCTTGGCAGGGGGGTTGGAACTAGATGATCTTTAAGGTCCCTTCCAACCCAAACCATTCTGTGATTCTATGAATCTATGATTATTAAAAGAAACCAATTATTCTATAATGCATCATGACAGAGAAAGTAACCAAACATATTTTCAAACACAAAAAGGAGAAAACATCCTACCACTGACAATAGTTACAGGAGTTGAGGACCCAGCATTTTGAATAATAAGTCTCTCAGATTTTGGGTGTGTTTTTTTTTCATCTCATGTGAAAATACCGCTGTCAGCAATCACTAGCTGACCCTGTTAGGCTTGGTTTCACATATTGCTATTAACACATGAAATGGAGAAATGTTTTGGGTTTGTGATGTAATTTCTTTTTTAAAGAAGCTGCAGCAGACAGCTGCAGCAGACAGCTTGTTTATATGGAAAGAAGTTCTGAAGCCTCAAATGAAAGCAAGTATTTCTAAAAAAAAGGAAGTCATTCTCTGCCTGCTATTTATCAACACTAATGTTCAAAGTTTAGTAGGTATAACACAAAATAAACAAATTGCAGTAAAGAAAGATAGAAAAATCTTGCTTCCCCAATCTCTCTCTCTTTCTTATTAGGGAAACAATCTGCATGACTCAATAATTTGCCATCATTCCAAAAACGGTGACAATTCTGAGCCCACGAGATGTGATGCCCGTTCTTTAAACACCTACAGAAGAGGAGACACCAAAAGAAGAACTGTAGCACATGTAAACCACATATTTTATGTAATTGTTATTTATATAGCCAAGTCCTTCTCTGAGGATAGAGATAAAAATAACTAAAATGGTCTGCATTTGCAAGAGAGTGCCCTTAAGTTAAACAGCCCTGAATGTCAGATGCTAGAACTCAGATCCCTTTGGTTTGTGAAGTAGAGGAGTTGAGAAATCAATGTAGAGGGTCAAAAAAAAAAAGCTCAAGTAACTCAGAGCTTTGGCATGCATAATAAAGAGTAAGGCCCATACTTTATTATAAAACTAGAGATTGTATTTGTACTTACTAGGAGATTTAAATATATATATAAGGAGTGTTTTGGGGATGAAGTGCTCGATTGGTGACTAATTACAAGTCTAAATGTCATCTCTAATATGCTGGCATGTAAAGTAGTCTGGTGCACCATTCTGGATCATTCCTGAAGATATCAGTCATGCTTCTTATACAGGTGAGCCTGCTTCTACCCGGGCAAAGTCAGCAGGATTTGTTACTGTTTTGGTAGATGCATAGCTGTTCCCTTCCTCTGGTATAATGCAGTTTTTCCCATGGGGACTCCAGCAGCTTATAGATTCCTCCTACTTCGTATACTCAAGGGAATTTGAAGAAAAAAATATTTTGGCAGCACTTTTTACATTTCTATTTCCACAAAAAAAACCCACACTGTAGAAAAATCAATGCATTTCTGAACATCAAGAAAGCTATAATTTTAGATTTATGAAAATATTCAGAAAAAATTTCCCATGTCATCTTCTACTATGTGTGCCCAAAGTGCTGTTTCTTTTTGTATGGCATTACACCTCCCAGACAGTAGAGAACTTTAAGATGAGAAAAAAATACTTTGATAGTAACACATGCTTGATCAGGTTTTCCATATACCATGTGACATTGTCTACACAATTTTTTTTGTTCCTTTTGCAACCAAAAAAAGGCTTTCCATTTATGCTTTCTGAGAGGGAAAGCTTAATTGTAGGCCATGTTTTAAACCAAAGTCCATAAATGGTCTGTAAATAGACCGTGATAGTGCATAAGTTATCACTATAATGTATAAGGATATAAAATGTCTGCTAGAAACTTTGCAAGTGTTGTGAGTGGGTGGTTTAGATTGCTTAAAGAACCACTGTGAAAGGTATTAGCAAAAGTCATTTTAATATGATGTTGTAAAAGTGCGACTTAACAAAGTTCGATGGCAAGGTTCACCCTATTACTGTACAGCACAATCATTTGAACAGTGATTCAAAACTACCAAGGCACAAAACAAAGTTACCAAGACAAAATCAAAGTTACCATACTACAAGGTTATGCGTGATATCGGTCACTTACCAAAGATCCGCCAATGGTAAAAGGTCTCTCTGCCTCGAGGAGCAACTTTGAGAGGCGTCCCAGCTCAAGGGGAGATCACCACCATGCAGCCACGCTGCCTAGCAGGGAGAGCTCAAAGAAGGCTCACTTAGGCTGTCATATTTATGGGATAAAGTGGTTGGCTCATAGTCAAATTACATGCAATGGAAAAAGTATGCATGAGACTCCTTGCACCCACAACTTACTTTGTTCCTTGATAAATGAGTCTTGGAAAAGCCATCTGCTATTCATGTGTTAATCTCATGATTGGCGATCCAAGCTCATATGCATCGATGCTCACTGTGACACTGTGTCTTTGTGGGTTTTCAGAGAACGGATTGGAACTAGAGGAGTTCTTGGCCCGGCTACAGCTCAGGCCTTTACCTCCTTTGCAGCCCGTACCAAACTACCTCTAGTTTGGTTAAGGGGTCGAGTGCATCTGTCACACTCTGCCCCACGACTAGAGATAATCCACTTTATCAACTCATAGAGTGGTAGTATGGTTACCTCTTGCCTCTATGTCATAAATATGTGGTGTATAATCAGTGGTAAGAGTCCAATTATTTGATAAGCTGTTTAGTTTAAGGGTCACAATTAATGCTAGTAATATACCATTTCACATACAGAATCAGTTGATTGTACACATTTTACATGCTGGATTGATGTAATTTGTTTCATTTTTTGCCAAACTTTGATATACAGAATGATTATAAGCAGTAAACGTAATAAGGTTAAAACTAAGAAAACTACAATTGGATGCAGTATCAAATTCAAAATTCTAGTTGCTGTTGGTGACCATCCAAAAAGAGTTTCCCACCAGTGATGTTCTCCATCTTTCTTCACTCTTCCTAGGACATGGAGTATCTTCTCTCCATCATGATAGTCGGTAATCAGAGTTCTTTATCTGTTGTTCTGAATTCATTTTAGCAATTGACTCAGGTCATCATGTTGCAACAGTTTTCTCACCAATGTGAGATTCATTCCAAAAGGGATAGGCAATAAATCTTGATACAA
This sequence comes from Fulmarus glacialis, assembly GCF_000690835.1. Classification (NCBI taxonomy): domain Eukaryota; kingdom Metazoa; phylum Chordata; class Aves; order Procellariiformes; family Procellariidae; genus Fulmarus; species Fulmarus glacialis. Next base: position 4,244 of record NW_009208557.1, read on the forward strand.
TGTAGCAATTGGTGGGTTGTGACAGGAGCTGAATTTTGGTAAAACTACAAATACAGATATTTGAGTGATTATTTGTCTCTTCAGTGGTGTTGTCTATAAATACAGAATCATAAAGGATTCTCATACAAACACATCCTTTTCCAATGTATACAAGTACAGTTTCAGGGGTTTCATCAGGATGTATTTCAAAATGACAAACATTCTGTTCGGTGTCAAGACAAATGTCTTGGGCCTTAATAGTATTACTTTCACAAATAAATCTCTGTTGTTCCCATACAACACATGCATCAACATCAATAGTTTGCCATTTGTTCCCATTTTGTTGGGCCCACACTCTATGTTGTAATGGATAGAGTACCATTCCATTGTGATTTAATCCCAGCTCAATGATTGGGTATATGGTGTATACCGAAGCATTGCGTAAGGTTAAAACAAAAGCTGTGGCTTTACTGTTGGTGGGGTCATAAGTGAAACTAACTAGATACCACCAAGATTGGAAATCCTTTTTGAATTGAGTCACATTATCCCAAATTACCTTTCGAATCTCAGTGGGCAAGGTGCTTTCATTGCCTTCCCTTATAATTGCTGTTACGGTAGATTGCACCCACAACTGAGAAACACATATGCTGCAGAATGTATTATAGTTACAGTATTGATTAGCATAAATAAAAGAAGTGAGAGTCTCCACCCTGTGGGTCGGGCTTGTCGATGTGTGAACTGAATGTGCTGGCAATGATTACTCCTGTGAGAAGGATAAGCAATCTTCCAATGGTTAACCCGATCTCCAGGGAAGGTGTGCTGGTGTCATTCCTGGAAAGAGAAAACAATACAGGTCTCTGCAGGGTTTTTCTGGACAGGTTACCCCTTAGTGGCTCAACTTGTTTAACTGCTCGGACTAAAGACAAAAGTCCCTTTTCCCACTCAGAATATCTCTGTTCTCTCTTTTTAAATGCAGTTTAGTTAAACATTAAAGGCCTTTTTGGCCCGGTTGGGCTGGTCTGGAATAGATTGCAATAAGCACCATGCTCTGCAAAACCCCATTCTGCTATAATAGGGTCGCAGGTGTGTACGGGCCCGAGTGACTGATATGTCTTTAATTCCTGTATTAGAGTTTTGACTGCCTCTTCATGTTCTGGGTTCCATTTCCACGGTTTTCCCTTTTGTAAAAGTGAGTACTGTGGGTGAGCAATGATAGAAAATCCAGGTACATGTTTCCTCCAGTATCCTAAAGTACCCATAAATTGTTGTAATTCTTTCCTAGATTGGGGCATCTGCAATTGTTCCATTTTACTTAGGGTGTCTGGTGGAATTGCTGCACTACCTGCAATCCAGCAAGTACCTAAAAATTTTGCTTCTCTACTTGGTCCCTGACATTTTTCAGGTGGAATCCTGACTTCTGCTTTTTATAATGCTTACCACACTGCTGCAAGTGATTTATAACTTATGATTCATAACATATAAGAAGGAAGAAATCTATAACTAAAGCAAACAGCTTAACATTTTTGAAAAGAGATAGACAAACAAAAATAATTTTGAGAGCTGTAGGGTGTTTTCTGGAGTTTTTACCATTCATGAGAGTCCTCTCAAGTACTACAGCAAAATATTTGCTTCCTCTTGGATCCTTCCTATTTAACTCAGGTGCTTTTCTTCACTGGTTTTTGCATTGTTGTTTTGTTTTGGTTTTTTTTAACATTTCCTATTTACATTATGTAATTAATAAGACATAATCCTTTAATAAATATAACCATATGGACCACCTTTCACAAAATACAGGATGATAGTTGGGCAGAATTTTCCCAAACAATCTTTAGACTCTGTTTTCATTCACGTAGAAAAAAGAAACTTTCACTTTTATCTCAGTACACATCCTCTCCAAATAAGGAAGAAGAAGAACACAAAACCCCCTTTTTACCTCATGTAGGAATGAGCTGGATAGAGGAATGGAGCCCTGAGCGTTTTTACCCATGCTTTCTAATTTACAGATTAGATATCTGAAGCTCCTGCAAAGGCAAAAGTTTAGCCTAGTCAGCACATGATCCATACATGGAATGAAACAGGCACACTGTAAAACTCCTCTGCCAGTTCTTACTCCTGCCTTCTGCAACCTTGTGTGAAAGATGGCCCTAGTGCAGCAGCAGCATTTGTAAGCTCTGTGATTATGCCATTTTCCAGTGAGTACCTCCAACAAAGTCCTTCTTTATTGCCACCCCTGAGACCTGAGCTGGGCAATACCTCTTTGGAAAAAACAAGCTTTTCATCCATTTGTTCTCCTCTACTGTTCTTATATTTCTCAAATCACTGTATCTGACAGTTTATAAAACTGAATATTCACCTTTAGATCCATAAGCCCAGTTTGTTCTAAGGACTTTAAACAACTTCTAACTTCTGAAATTATACATCTGGACAAGAAAGATGAGCCAACTAATGTATAAACAAACATGCAAAAACTGCAAAAGGCTTCCTTTAAACCAAGAATGTCAGAATAGTTAACAGTAAGCAATGCTGATGCAGTACTTCTAAAGTTATAGTGGCCCAAATGCAGGATTCATCCTAGATCAAAAACCTAGACTGAAGGCAAAAGAAAAATCCATATGGCAACAAAAAACTTCACAAGATATTTTCAGAAAAGTTACTTTCTTTCTAAAGAACGTTTTCTGTAGCCTAGTGTCGCAACTCTTATTTTGATGATGTAATTTTTAAAAATTGAAGGACAGAAACATTTGTGTGAAAGAGGATATCTTGAAATTATAATGAATGGATCTCACTGAAAATAAGCAGTGTTTGAGTGAAAGCCGCATTTCCCATAACCCAAGGTTGTAATAAGAGATGTCCTTTGATGAAATGTTATTTCCTTTACTCTCAGGATGGCTTTCATAACGATGCCAAATTTCAGAATTTGGATGGTTTTTGCTAAAAGGATGATTTTTGTTTCAGCAACACATTAACATGTCCTCTGCCACTTAATGCTGATCATTGACAACTTATTTCCTCTTTACCTTCGTGGGAGAGTAGAATAACCATCACACTTTTCTCTGTCTTTCACCTTCTCTGAGAAACTTGGTGCCATATTCAGGCGTTTAATAGTGTAATTTCTAGGATACCTGTAAGTTTTACATAGGGAAAAGAAGTATCCTTAACCTCATATCAGAAACAATTTGAAGCCTCTACCTTGCCGACTTCCTGTTGACTTCAGTTTCCTCAGCCAACTGAGGAAATTGGCCTTATTTTTACTTTTCTGAGAGAGCTGAGCTGTTGTGAGGCTGGCACTTGATGAAAAGAAAGGTCTTAAATGCAGGATGGGTACATACTGTTTAAAATACTGTATTTGTCTGTTAATAGAGCTCACTAGCATTAGCATGCAGTGTTTCAGTACTAGCTTCTGCTTGCACTTGCGTTACCAAGAACATGAAATCAGTCATATTTGGCTACTTTGGCAATGGAAGTTCTACAGCCCTGTGGTGGACTGTAAATCCTCAAAACAGTACTTTCTTGGTATTTTGCAGGGCCAGGCATTCACCCACCGCACTGAGCAGCTGCTTATTCAGGGTATAGCAGAGAAACTCAGCCAGCTGCTCCAGACACTAATTGGGCTGACAAAAATGGAATGCTGCAACTGCAGATGAAAATATTAAGCTCCTCCTTGGCTGGCAGGCAGACAAAAGACTTTGCATTACGTAAAGTATTCGCAAACCTAAAGCAAGTTGCATTGGCTAAGCTCCAAATTCAGCAAGGATCAGATTTTTCACATTGAAAACAAAAAAGAGCATTTTACTGTAATATGCCTGGACACTGAACACATTCTGCCTCTTCTCTAAGAACATTTTTGATGTCTCAAAGTTTCAGAAGTGTGACTTACAATGAAAAAAACCCCAAAACCCAACAGTTGAAGCAGAAGGGGGTTGTATACAAATTTGTTTTGTTTCCATGGAAAATCTGAATGCAACTCTCGGGAACTGCTGTGCTTTAATGCATTAAATCCCAGGCATCTCTTTTTACTTGCATGGAAGGTATGAATATTTGTAATTTTTCATGGAATTTTTGCCAGTCTATGAAGTTCTTCGTTTTTCACACCCAATACTAAGAGACTGAACTTTGGTGCTAATTCTGTGTACTTTGAAATATCTGGCATCCTTAAGAAATGCATTATTCCCTATGTGAGTCATAGCTAGTGTGTACAAACAAATGATATTTTAAACAAATATGGTGTCCATAGAAATTTCCAGTCCCAAGGCTAGAATGTGGGATTTAGAAAGCTCATAAATTAAAAATGACAGGATGAGAAACAGTCCCCACTGCACAAGACACCTAGACAATGCAGTAATGCTGGTTCACAAGAGTTCAATATGCTCAAGGCTCTTATTGACCTATTCCACATTTCTTGAGTTCAGTCCTTGCAGTTGTAACATTTAAAGGAAAATTACTTTTTCATTTCAGTAAGAGGGTTATAACTTTAGACTAACCTTATGTCAACATTAATAAACATGCCCTGGGATCAAAAAGCTGTATTTAACATTAAGCACATATTAGCCACTGATTTCAAATCAGGTACTTGGCTAATTGTTGAAATAGGTTTGAAGTTAAGCATGGACATGCATTCTTTCCCGAACTTTTCTTCTAGTTCCACTTTATTTGATTTAACTCTTCTTCAGTTCTGATCAACTGTTGCTTTAAAATCTGAATACTAATGGTAGTTGAAGTGAACCCTTGATTTTATGAAGTGGGAGTGTTATAAAAATCAATTTGTAATTAATTTTGGCACCCTTTGATAAACAGCCTAGGTATAATTATTATTAGTGGAGATACAACAATTTATTTCATTTGTACATATAAATACATGCAAATCCCCCTTTCTTTCTTTTAGTAGCAACTTACTTTCTAGCAGTCATGGAGAAACTTAGGAGGACTAGCAATTTAGTGAGCTTATCAAAATCACCAAAATGTTTTTTAACAAGTTAAAATAAATATTCCCAGAGATTTCCAAGCCTTAATGGTTGTTTCTATAAAATTTTTATGTCATTAGCTCACTATCAGTCACTGCAGAGTGATGTAGAACAAACCTCATGATATCAGCTATGCTCTGACTAATGTCATAAAAATGGAAGAAATATAAGATGTTGCCATTTAAATACAACCTCATGAGGTTCAACAAGGCCAAGTGCCAGGTCCGGCACCTGGGTCGGGGCAACCCCCAGTATCAATACAGGCTGGGGGGTGAACGGATTGAGAGCAGCCCTGCTGAGAAGGACTTGGGGGTACTGGTGGATGAAAAGCTGGACATGAGCCGGCAATGTGCCCTCGCAGCCCAGAAGGCCAACCGTATCCTGGGCTGCATCAAAAGAAGCGTGGCCAGCAGGTCGAGGGAGGTGATTCTGCCCCTCTACTCTGCTCTGGTGAGACTCCACCTGGAGTACTGCATCCAGCTCTGGAGTCCCCAGTACAGGAAAGACATGGGCCTGTTGGAGCGGGTCCAGAGGAGGGCTACAAAAATGATCAGGGGGATGGAACGCCTCTCCTATGAAGAAAGGCTGAGAAAGATGGAGTTGTTCAGCCTGGAAAAGAGAAGGCTTTGGGGAAACCTTATTGCAGCCTTTCAGTACTTAAATGGGGCTTATAAGAAAGATGGGGACAGACTTTTTAACAGGGCCTGTTGCCATAGGACAAGAGATAATGGTTTTAAACTAAAAGAGGGTAGATTTAGACTAGATATAAGGAAGAAATATTTTATGATGAGGGTGGTGAAATACTGGAACAGGTTGCCCAGAGAGGTGGTAGATGCCCCATCCCTAGGAACATTCAAGGTCGTGTTGGACGGGGCTCTGAGCAACCTATCTAGTTGAACATGTCCCTGCTCATTGCAGGGGGGGTGGACTAAATGACCTTTAAAGGTCCCTTCCAACCCAACTATTCTGTTATTCCATTCTATGATTCTATGATTTTATAAGTTTACAACACCTAAAAAAAAAGGAATCAGAGAGGAGAAGAAGGTTTGGGCTTTTTTTTCTGTAAGAAAATTCAGACTTTCTTTAAATCACAGCCTCTGACCTGAAAAATCACCAAGCCACAGTCCATTAGAAGCTGAGAGAATACGCAGCAGGAAATCCCCTCATCAGCTTTCTTTTGTTCTTTAACTCACATAAAAATCTGTTGTTAGCCATTGATGGAGGGAGACCACTGAGTTAGAGGACCTTCATCCTACCATGTCTTTGTTTAATCTAATATCTTATTTGAGAAGTAATGTTGCAACTTATATGATTTGAAGTGATGAGCTTTAGATGCATTTTAGTTTGAGGGAAGTGGGAGTAGAGGTTTCTGTGTTTTCTGTTTATTCTTTTAGGTAGCTTGCCTTTTTTATCATCTTACAGTATAATCTAAGAATGGAAGTTTCTACAATACTAAGAAATGTTCTAGAGAAAGAGCTTACCAAATTTGTAGTGCAAGTCGGTAAGATAGCTTGGGTCATAGTAATTAAACCTATAGTATTGGCTGAAGCAGGTATGATGTCATACCAATATCAGATTTTGCTGTATAGACTGATGACACCAATGGTGATAATGCTGATTTTGGTAGATAAATGTTTACCTTGAGTGATTGCACAGAAAATCTGCATTGTATTGAAAAAATCTTGCTTACTGAGTGAGGATGGACTTACAGATCTTAATAGCTGATCTTAGGAAGAGCATTAAAAGTTTCTGAAGAGAGAACAAAGGATGAGGCTGTGCATTTTTTTAGAATTTTTGAAAAAAAAATTTTAATAGGATCTTGATTCTCAAGTAAAGATAGGTATCTGTTGAGGGTTTTGTGGGTTGTTATTTTAGTTCCTTGTAATATGTAGTATCAGAGAGTTGCCTCTTAGCCACATACAGTAGTTCCCAGTGTCCAAGATTACTTACGGTAGCTGATTAGATGTTAGGCAGCAGAGAGCCTTGTTCTCTGAGAGAAAAAGTTTTGGTGATTGTTCTCATAGTTCTACTGATTCTTACCCTGAAAAAGATTAGATGTGTTTTAATCTGTCTAGTCTGACATTTTTTCATTGTTTTTTGAGGTTGCCATAGGGGACAGGATCATTATGAACAATTTATTGGATAGAACCAATCAAAATATTCTTCTAATTTTACATATTAAAACATGAATATACAGAGCATAGTTGCTCTGGGCAGGAGCTTGACCTCTGGAGAAGAAAAAACACTGCACACTGGGCCAGCTGCAGTTTAGATACTTGTCCCAGTGAAAAGCTGGGATTTGAACAAACCATCTGCAAAAACCTGCAAAGAGAACATACAATTCTGTTTGCCGCTAGTCACTTAATGGTGAAACATGTATGTGAAATCATTCAACAACTCCAGCCTACAATATAAGAAAAATTTTCCCAGACCTTACCATCTCTGAATGTTCTTGTATTCTTGCAAGACTTATCACCAAAAGCAACCAACCTTTTAATAGACCAAATGGTACCAAACCATGTTACAACAACAAATGTGAAACAATTATCTCTGTTATCACCATGAAAAATGTACCTCATCACTCCCCACAACAAAACCCTGGGAATTCTTAAAGACTGAAGACACAGCTTTTTTCAAAACACAACAGACTTCTACAGTCATGAAACATAAATCATATCCTACTTATTGGGCACCAATAAGTGCATCCTAGCATGCAACATTATCATCAATGCCCTAGTGAAAACTGTGTGTATGAAATCGTGTCACCACCACCAGAATTATCTCTATCCTTTGTGAGGGGGAACACATTTCTCAACACAGTATTTCCATGTCTGTTTCAGTTCTAATGCTCAAGGGGAAATAGAATTCCATAGATATTAACAATTATGGACATAATAGAAACAATGCTAACAGACCTGATGAAAGCTGTTTTAAATAAAGATATTACACCCTACATACAAAACCTATTCTCTCTCAAATTGAGACATCTGTTAGAGTCACAACCACGATATTATTACTGTTTTAAGTAGTGAAGCCACAGATTTGACTCCTGTAAATTATCCATACAAAAAAAAGACTGTTCAAACTAGTTAGTTTTACTCGCTAATGACAACTTGACTGCAGATTTGATTTGAATATGCTTGCTCTTTTCAACAGTCCGTCTCCCTGCTCATTTTAGTTGACTTCTGCAAACTGTCCTTCTTTGCCTTCATGAATTTGGTGAGGTGGGAGAATAAGACCCAGCCCAGTCCCTTGCTGGCTTTCCTACAGACATGAATAAACACAAGTGTGTTTTTATAGGTGCTGGACTACAGAATAATTCCTCCTTTCCTCATTTCACCCATTATTGTCTAATAGCCTAGGATCATGCCCACAGAATGGCCTCATCCAGGATTTCCTAATGTGCTAATCCCATTCATAAAGAACTGCAGAGACTAAAAAGGAATATTTCCCTGTCTTGCTACAAACACAGCAGAGGCTTTCAACACCTCACCGATACTAGGACCATATTTTCAGACAGTTTTAAAACCTGTGTATGAAAGAGCTGGACCTGATAGACCCTTAGAGATGAGAAGTAGTAGAAAAACAGCACTATATAAGAAAGAGATGATGCTGAAAAGAATGTAAATTCATCTTAATGGCTTGAAGCTTTCTTTGAGAGCAATTCACAGACCAAAACAGAAAGTCAAACAAGTTTTTCTTAACTTTCATATTTACTCAGAAGATTCAAAGAACTTTTATAGCCACTTTAAAAGATTTGCTTTTGCAGGAAAGCTCTGGGTTTGCATTCTGGTCTTCAGCTGGTATAGAGAAGAACTGATGAAGACCTCCGCCTGTACAGCAACTAGAGGTATGATTGTCTGATATAGAGACATACCCAATTTGACTTTAGTTTCACTGTCTCAGATGACATTAACAATGAAGCCACGAACATGAGAGGCTCAGGATAACAACAAAAGCCTGCCAGAGAACCCAAATGCTTTTAGGTCTGGCTAACCTACATTGAAATCCTTGGCAAAACATCTTCTCTGGCTGTGCTGCTAGCTTTACCCAGATTAAGGCTTCTAAGGATATGTTTACCTATAACACTCAATTCTCTGACTGATGCTAAACACTAAAATATTCTACGTATCTGAAATATTCTAAGGCATCTTATTTTTCCCCTTCTCCTATAAGAATATTTATCTTTACTACTATTGAATAAAAGCTGAGAGAAACAAGTTTTGCTTCCACTTTGATCTTTGCCCAACAAGAGGTCCATAACTGCCAATAAAGACTTAAACCATCAACTAGAATTGAAGAATCATAGAATGGTTTGGGTTGGAAGGGACCTTTGAAGATCATCTAGTCCAACCCCCCTGCCATGGACAGGGACATCTTTCACTAGATCAGGTTGCTCAGAGCCCCATCCAACCAATTCCAATGATAGGGCATCCACAACTTCTCTGGGCAACTTGTTCCCCACGCTTATAATAAAAAATTTCTTCCTTATATCCAATCTAAATCTACTCTCTTTCAGTTTAAAACCATTGCCCCTTGTCCTGTCACTACAGGCCTTGGAAAAAGTCCCTCCATCTTTCTTATTAGCCCCCTTTATATAATGAAAGGCCGCAATAAGGTCTCCCCAGAGCCTTCTCTTCTCCAGGCTGAACAACGCCAACTCTCTCAGCCTTTCTTCATAGGAGAGGTGTTCCAGCCCCCTGATCATTTTCATGGCCCTCCTCTGGACCTGCTTTAACAGGTTCATGTCTTTATTGTGTGGGGACCCCAGAGCTGGACGCAGTGCTCCAGGTGGGTCTCATGAGAGCGGAGTAGAGGTGGAGAATCACCTCCCTTGACCTGCTGGCCACACTTCTTTTTATGCATCCTGGGATACGATTGGCTTTCTGGGCTGCAAGCGCACATTGCTGGCTTATGTCCAATTTGTCATGCGCCAGTATCCCCAAGTCCTCTTCCGCAGGGCTGTTCTCAATCCATTCATCCCCCAGTCTGTATTGATGTTGGGAATTACCCCAACCCATGGCAGGACCTTGCACTTGGCCTTGCTGAACTTCATGAGGTTCACATGGGCCCACTTCTCAAGCCTGTCAAGGTCCCTCTGGATGGCATTCCTTCTTTCATGCAAATCAGCTGCACCACTCAGCGTAATGTGATCCACAAACTTGCTGAGGGTGCACTCAATCCCACTGCCTATGTCATTGGTGAAGATACTAAACAGTAGTGGTCTGAGTACAGACCCTTGAGAGACACCACTTGTTACTGGTTTCCACCTGGACATTGAACCATTGACTGTAACTCTTTGGATGCAGTCATCCATCCAATTCCTTATCCATCTAACAATCCATTCGTCAAACACATATCTCTTGAATTTAGAGGTAAGAATAAATAAATTCCGTCTTCCCTTTCTAATACGTGTATTATAGAACAGAAAGTCAGAAGGAAGAAATCCCTTTAATTCATTGCCTTCGTTCTTCAAATCGCTGCAAATGCATGCTTGATTTTCATAATTTCCGTGAGATTGATTTTGAATGTCTGTATAAATTAGAACCCATGTGGATAAACTGATTTGTGTAATACAATTCATAAATCAGATCTACATGGCAGTCTATAACCAACATGAAAATTAATTTGGTTTGTGCTACAGAAAAAGGAACAAATAGAAATCCTCTTTGGCCATCCTGTGGTTCATAAACATATTTTGCAGTAAAATAGGGCATAACACTAATCCAGATGCAAAGTCAGACTAAATCATATTACTTTAGGAAGGGAGACTTGACCAATCCAGGAAGTCCAGGTTATGATTACCTGAATGTAACACCACATTTCCAAGCAATGAGGGACACCTGTAAGCTAATAAGAAATGGCTGATGACTTCATTCACAGAGAGGCTAACTTGTTTATAACAGCCTATACAAGGGGAAAGAAAAAATCACTGTTTCATCAGTCATTGATATCTCCTTTTCTTTTCCATGGTCTTTGTAAACTAGGTGAGTCTCCCTATTGTACTTTTTTTTTCCCCTTTTTGGGGGAAGAGAGAAAGAGGAGAGTTTAGGAAGAAGGCCAAGGCAGAGGATTAAATCGTTGTTTGCTGCCGTCATCCTGATCTTAGTGCTTCACTGCTGCACCCAACAAACTGGAGTGAAGTATTCTGGTATGAGGGGCTATCGCTCTTTTCCTCTCTTTAGATCCCTTCAAGCTGCTGCTGTCTTCCATATCCCACTGCTCCAGACCAACAGATCTTTGTGTGAGACACCAACACCTGCTAACTTGGCCATATCACATTTGCCTTCAGTTTGGTATTTCCATTAGATGGACAACCACCACCAATGCATCTCATCCCCATGTTTGGGAGAGTTTAGCTTCTCCATACTTGAATCAGTCCTGTCTAGAGTTTAAAGTTTGTTGTGGCCAATACTATTTATTACTTAGAGTAGGATAATACCTCATACGAGGATATGTCATTAAGCTACACTGAAACAAATATAACCACTAACAAATAATCTTTTCACACAGAATTTAAATTGTTTTAATGAATTTTTTGTGCAGGTGAGCTTCTTTGCAAACAGGTCAGAACCAAAAACTTTTCTATTCCCTGGGATTTGTCTTTCTTAAAGGAAAAAGGTGGGGGGAGCAAGGAGAGGGGGAAGGAGGATCACCATAATCCTTCCTAAGCTTGGCTTCTTGGGCTTCTTGTAAGGCTTGTTGTAAGGCTTCTTCTGCAGGACTTTGATAATCACACGCTAATTCTCCAGAGAGCCATTCATCCACTCCTTCTGGCTTTCTTTGATCACAACGAGACATTTTGGTATATTAAAGCACATAAGTGAGGTTTGCAGGATCAAACACATAGTTTATATCTCTTTTGCATCAGTTCAAGATCTGATGATTGAAGTAGACCACTACCTTTGTGACAAAGCCAAAAGCAAAAGCATTTTGTTTTTATGAGACGATAAAAGTATTTATTCTCTGTTGTTGAGAGTGAAAGGTATGAAATACACTTTTAAAGCCATTATGAAATATTCTGCCCTTCATTGCTTCTAGCTTCTCTTTTATCAATTTCCTTACAGTGCCTGTGCTTTCATATTCTATGAAAATGATGGTCTACCTAAAACCAGATGAATAATAAAAACAGAAAGATATAAACATTTTATTATGCTGGATAAAAGTTTGGTCTTCAAGCAGAGAGAAAACAAAATGAAAAATGAAAACTTATATGAAAATAACTTCTTTAAGTAAAATTTGATCAAGAGAAACCCAGAGAAGAAATACAGGCTTACCCTAAGGCAGCAGACGAAGATGGGTCTTTTGTTTCATATTTTCCCAATAACCTTTTGGTTTTATTGCAGTTTTCAGCCTGGAAAATATACACAACAATTATTCTCTCAACTGTCCTTTGGTTACCTCGTATATAACTCTTACTATCAGTACCTGTTAGCCCAACTACAGGGGAGGCATATGCTGATTTGGGTCCCAGGCGATATAACCGAAATTTTATCAATTTTGCAATATCCTCCTTATTGTAGGCAGTACTTAACTAAATATACAAGAAACAGATGTTCAAAACTAACCATCAGATTATTCAAGTAGTCTTCTTATTATTAAAGTAATAAAAACATATAAATCAATTCATATAATGAATTAAAAAAAACGTTGGCAGTAATTAAGATATTCAGAGTGGAGGAACAATGAGCATTCAGAATTCTTTTTTATTGGATAAAGGGATTACAACACAGTGTTAGATCTCTGCATTGCTTTTGGAACGCAAATTTGCTGTTCACTGCAAACACGCACAAGCACTCAACTAAAGTCTTCCTCAAATCCAGCGGTAATTTATGCCACCAGGAAACAATCAGCTATTGAAAAATTGTAGTGTAATCACTAGTTTTACATATTTTTATCCTGTGGCCACAAATGTTAATGATAAAGTTTTAAATTTGTCTATATGTACTAAAACAGGCTCATGAAATATATTTTGGTTCCTTTTTAATGATAGGACCACAGAAGAAGAATATCTTAAAATCTGTGAACTAACAGTCTCTTGTCCTAATCTTGGGGAGGGGTGGTGGTAGAATTATCCGAGCTGCTAGTAACCCAGTGTCTCACATTAAAAGCTAGTTTCCTATGTAAAAAATTATGAAAATACTAATGTGTGATTAACACTACCCTAAAAGCCCAATCTTTTTGCTGTCTCTATCCCATCCACAACCTCATTTGTTCCATGATGCACATAAGCCAAATAAACAAAAATAAATGGGTTAATTCAGTCATAAGGGGCGAAATGCAAAGTATCTGATGAGACAAGAACTTTAACAAAGCTGAAATGTTTTTTGGGTTTACAACCTCCAAAACAAACCTACATTGTTAAAATGTGCACTGAGGAAATTTGGAAATTTCCATGTAGAACATGGAGAGAGAAACTCTGACAGAGTTTGAACAAGCCAGCCTGGGCACAAAAAATGGATTTTAATACTTCACTTACCATAATGCTCTGTCCAGACCTGTCAGCCCTCCTGAGAAGGCAGAATTTCAGACTAAGACAGTTTGAGGCTTCTGTTTTTGCATAATGCTGCCTGATTCCCATACAGAATGTATGGGAAAGCACTGCAAAGCTCTATACCCATTGGTACACACGAAAAATGCACATCTTTCTAAAGAGAAAGCTTTACAAAAAATGGCTCCAGTAAAAGAAGGGGAAAAATATTCCCTCAAAGTTTCCTGAAGGAAAAACTTTTCCCCACCAGTTCTGCCAAATATTTCATAAAGTCCTTCATGGTGGTTAAATATGATAACAACTGTTTTACAGAATTATTGTGTGCCTTGTTCAAAACTTATTTGTTCTCTTTCTCATACTTTTATGCATATTATACTAGCAATTGGGCATTATTTACATCTGATTCTGAAGTACTTTGGGGGGGTCCATCTCTATCAAAGAGATATAATCCTAGTAAAAATATCATAAGCATAATAGGTAAATTGAAATAAGAAAAATATTATCATAGCATAAGAACAATGTGTTTTAAGTGAGAAATACCATGTGAATATAAAGGTATAATTTCTTAAGGTACCAAAACCTGTATGTTTATGGAACTTTCCACTATGTACCGTTTGTATGCATCATTCATTCACACCTTAAATTAGGAGCATACTATACTTTAAATTGCTATGAGATTATTTTCTTCATCTATTTCAATAATTAGGTCTCCAAGTCACAAGATGCAATTGCAAAAGATTTAAAATTGGGCCAGGGAACTACAATAGAAATACTGTCATTAGAGTATAGGTAAATGTGAATGCTACATAGTAGCTGGAAATACAGTGGATTTTTTTTTTTTCTATAAACATTTAATTTCTTATTAGCTTTCTCCACTTATAAAAAAGTAAACTGCTAATTTCTGCAAAGGAAAGACTTTATGAAAGCTTCTGTCCAAAACGTGGCCTAAACATACACATGAAATATTTGCATTAATAATCGAATTATGTGCTCACATTTTGTCAGCCTCTGTTAACTTTCACATTAGTCACACATCAAGGAAGGGAATATCAAGACACAATAGCCTTGCAGCAAAATTATATTGCTGTTTATTTATTCTGACTTTTAAACACCCACAGAAAAGAAGGAACTGTAACCCCTTGCTCTGATTACTCCCTGGTGATCATGAAACTGGTGATTCTTATAATCACATCTTCCAAGGCAGCCAACAATAGTTTGCAGCAAAGCAAATATTTGAAACATCCTTGCTTTTCTATTCTCCTGTAGCTGGGGAAATAAGTGAGTTTTCCACCATGCCTTGAAGACCCTTATTCTGTGCCTGTAAAAGACAGCAAATTCCTAAAGCAGTGAGCCTTGTGAGAAAAGTTTGGACTAGCTTTGGAACTCCCTCCCAAAACTGGTCCATCGCTCTGAGTCCAAAGAGAGGTGTTTAACTGGCATCCTGCTCCTCAATGTTTCCAACTAGAAAGTGTAAGTGACTGCCTGTGCAGCAAGCTGAGTGTAAGTGCTTACCTTTCCCCTCATTCTGTGTAAAAAAAGGTCTGATGGTTTCTACTATGAATTAGGCATTGCAATGTCAAGATTAAGCTCCTATATGAATCCAGTTTCAACACACATTTGATTTATCCCTTCCAATTCTGAAGAAATGCATTTAAAAGAAGTAAACTTTGACACGTAGGAAAACAATATAATATGTATAAGCAATAATTTCCGGAGTAACGCACGTGTAATTGCCAGAGAAATGACACCTGACACTGGAGGGAGCTGCATGATAACTTTGACATACAATAAGTCATCTAAAATGGTAACAGGGATTGTTCTCTTTTATTCCAATCGTCAATTTGCTTTTTCTTAATTGCTTTTGCAAATCACAGAATCACAGCATCACAGAATGGCTGAGGTTGGAAGGGACCTCTGGAAGTCATCTGGTCCAGCCCCCTTGCTCAAGCAGGACCACCTAGAACCGGTGGCCCAGGACCATATCCAAATGGCTTTTGAAGATCTTCAAGGAAGGAGACTCCACAACCTCCCTGGGCAATCTGTGACAGTGCTCGGTCACCCTCACAGTTAAAAAGTGTTTCCTGATGTTCAGAGGGAATCTCCTGTGTTCCAGCTGGTGCCCATTGCCTCTTGTCCTGTCACTGGGCACGACTGAAAAGAGCCTGGCTCTGTCTTCTTCATACCCTCCCTCCAGGTCTTCATATAGATCGACGAGATCCCTCCTGAGCCTTCTCTTCGCCAGGCTGAACAGTCCCAGCTCTCTCAGCCTTTCCTCATAGGAGAGATACTCCAATCCCTTAATCATCTTCATGGCCCTTCACTGGGCTCTCTCCAGTATGTCCATATTTCTTTTCTGTGGGGGAGCCCACAACTGGACACAATACTCCAGGTTGTGGCCTCACCAGTGCTGAGTAGAGGGGAAGGAGCACCTCTCTTAAACTGCTGGCACTACTTGGCCTAATGCAGCGCAGGATACCGATAGCCTTCTTTGCTACATGGACACATCGCTGGCTCATGTTCAACTTGGTGTCCAGTGGGAACCCCAGGTCTTTTTCTGCCAAGCTGCCTTCCAGCTGGGTGGTCCCCAGCATATACTGGTGCATGGGGTTCTTCCTCCCTAGGTTGAAGGATTTTGCACTTCCCCTTGTTGAACTTACAGCATTTCTTAACTTTTTAATTGTGGGAATCCCAAATCCCTAATTTTTTTTCAAACATATTTGTCTAAAGGATAACATTTCACAGACTTGTTTTCTTCTGGGAAAACAGACTAAAAGATAAGCCAAAGTCTGAAACTGTTGAGCTGGCTAGGCGGTGGAATATCCTCCTTCATAGAAACTCAGAGGGATCCTCTTTGTAATGTGGGATGCTTGACTCACAGGATATGTAGTTTGCTCGTTAAATATGGGATTTTGTCATTCTTACTCTCACTGGATACTTCATCCTTAAAATTGGCATACAGGATAGATCTCCTGTCATTGCAAACGATCTTACATGCCCTCAGTTAATAAGAGACAGAGCAGCAAATCAATTTTGTTCCTCAAGGAACAATCATCACAAGGAAATTCCAAGAACATCCTCACTCTCTGTATTGTCATATTTTGTGTAGCAGATGAATAGCTTGTAACTGGCCAACCCATGACATCTCATCCAAAGCAGGGCTTGGAAGGACTGAACATTTTTTTCTACATGAATACTGCAGCAAAAGAATGCTTTAAGATCCCCTGCATTTAATCAGAATTCTTTGAATAATAAAAAAGTCTGCGTATTAATAAATGTTACTGCAAGTGCCAGGGCTTCCTATTAAGTGTTATTTTCAATAATGTCTACAAGATTATGAGTCTTCAAGAACCATCCTTCCAGACTTTGGAAAAAAAAAAAGTTATTTTTAACAGCTACTATTGCTAACAATTAAATCCACTTGTAAAAATGGAAATTTTTAACACTTGTATTATGGTTAAATGGCAAGCCAAAGTCTACCATAATACTTAAAGAGAAAATTTCACATCTATCTTTAATTCCATACAAACACTGCCATTTGCACCAGCTGGAGACCTGGCTTAAGCACACTGCTACTAAGTTGTGAAGTTAATTTCCCACTTTTGACCTCAACCTCCATTGCAGGATCATTTCAAATTAAGGTCACAACGTTATTTTATATAAATATATGAGTAAATAGAGAAAAGTATTCTTTTCCATTTTTCTTGTCTTTAAAAGTCTTTCAGTAAAAGAACAGTGGTAGGAAACCTGAGTTCTATCAATAGAAGAATATATCTTTCATGCTAAAAAATAGAAATGGGGGAAAAAAAAAAAAGACCATCAATTTATCAACAATGGTGTATTGGCTGTGCATAAATCCAACAATGGGTCAATATGTTGACAGCTGTATGCATTTCTATCCCTATCAGCTTGAAAAATAGTAGGGAAAATTGTCACACAAACAATCACCTGTAGAGTGCCTTCCCTAACAGGCAAAAATAAATAGACTGGGACATTCAGATTGGAAAAGAAATGACAGAGGGGAGGTGTGATAGAAGTCTATAAAGTGACAACTATAGGAGACAATATTTTTGGTATTTCACAATATAAGAGTTCGGACAGATCTTGTTACTTTTCTGAGCAGGTAGGATCATCAGCAGCTGTACAAACAAAAGGAAGAGAAAAATTCAGATACAACAGTCAGCTGAAGGAGAATGAAGAAAAAGAAGGATCTGTGTATATTTAGTTGATGGTAAAATTTCCATGGTTTAAGGAGAGCCTGACAAATTCATGGAAGAAAAATCTTCAACTGGGTGAGGGATGGGGGATTTATCATCAGTCTGACCCTACGATGCCATTCTTACTCTGTAAACCAATCCAAAAGTTTGGAAATTTTGTTTTTCTTTAGATCATAAAGTCTTGATCTCTGACCAAATTTCTACTGTCTGGATTGTTTAAACTGGTGCACTTTGTTTCTGAAGCATAATGTTGAAAGATGGAAACATTTTCCTGTCCTGGTTTTGTCTGGGATGGAGTTGATTTTCTTCCTATTAACTGGTATAGTGCTGTGTTTTGGATGTAGTATGAGAATAGTGTTGATAACACACTGAAGTTTTAGTTGTTGCTAAGTAAAGTTTACGCTCGTCCAAGGACTTTTCAGGTTCTCATGCTCTACTGACTGAGAAGGCTGGAGATGCACAAGAAGCTGGGAGGGGGCACAGCCAGGACAGCTGACCCAAACTGGCCAAAGGGATATACC